>NW_021938949.1:11620671-11714817 GCF_001715985.3 Manacus vitellinus
GTCACTGGCAGGGTTTGGCCTCAGCGGAGTGAGGGCGAGAGCGAGGTGCGACACCTCCACAGCAGGGTGAGGTTTGCGGGTACCAGGCTCAGGCACAAGGTGACTGTAATTAAATGCCCAGTATCTCGAAAAGTGAACATAATGGACGACTTCGGTTGCCTTTTTCTCCCATACTGCTATTGGCTTTCTAATCTGAAAGATCTCATTATCTGATGGTAGTACTGAAGTAGGCATTTTTTTTTAATCTGCCTGCACAGAGCTTCTTTTTGTAAGCCTAATTCCACTTTACAAATCAAATCCAAAGGTAAAAAAAATACTATCTCCAGATAAGAACAGTTGTTTTTTTAAATGACAGCCAGGTAGGATTTGCAGAGACCACCAGGATTTTGTTTGCATTGAAAGTGCTTTAGTTTCTGATCTGAAGAAAATGAAACAAGTAGTAAGATTCAGAAGCATCCCTTATTAGGGGAATTTCCCTCATGATCCAGTGAAGCTATAAATAAAATTTCAGAGGGGGTATCCTTTGTTGCACTGTTTCAGAAGCGGATGAA
Source organism: Manacus vitellinus (assembly GCF_001715985.3). Taxonomy (NCBI): domain Eukaryota; kingdom Metazoa; phylum Chordata; class Aves; order Passeriformes; family Pipridae; genus Manacus; species Manacus vitellinus. The sequence continues at coordinate 11,621,223 of NW_021938949.1, forward strand.
GTACGTGGCAGATTAGTGGTAAGAAGCATTGTGCAAATAATTTAGAGAGGTGCACGTGATTGGACATACAGGCTTGCTAATGTTACAATTAATTTTTGATACTAATCTCATTATCTGATGGAAAAATCAAGTTTAGAAATAAATAATCCGTTGCTCCTAATGCACAGATATTGAGTCTCTAGTGGTAAACTGTGTCCTTGAGAAAACAAGCAAGGTGTTGTTCCATACACAGCAGTTCCTGGGCTCTTTTGGTCCTGTCCTGCCCTCTGATGCTGTTGGACACTCACTTCCCAGCAGTTCTGTCCTGGTGCAAAACCATCAACTCATTGCAGTTGCTCCTCGTGGATAGAGCAATGAAACCTGAATCAGGCCCAAGCATAAACATGCAGTTTCGAATAGGGCCACACTCTCAAACGTCACTGACTGCAAGGTGTCTCTATACAGAGAGGTCAAAATACATCATTAGTAACTTACGGGAAAGTCGGGAGGGAAAGGCTCCTCTCTGTGTGACAGCGGAGCATTGTCTGGCTGACCTTGGATTCATGTAATGGAACGGTGTCCATCTTTGCCAGCTGGGGTGATGGCAAACTGCTCTTAGGGGGCAGAGAGCCCGTGATAGCAAATTTGGACAGTGCCAGGCTTTCCCAGCAGTTGCCCGTGCACCGGATTTGCTGGTCACGCAGTACAGCAAAGTGAGCTGTAGCAACAAAAAGAAAAGGATTTAAAGTCTTCCTGAATGTTCTGACAGAGTCTGCACAGCTCAGGAAGTCAATGGATAATTTTCATCCCAAACCATCAAATAATTGGGCATTATAAATACAATCGAGCAAATCTGCTGATAAATACAAGATAGAAGTGTCTTCCACTTGGGATTAAATGTTTTTCTCTTCAAAAGGAAGTTGTGGTCTTAGCACGTGGTTGCCCCATGCAGCCTTCCCTCGGGCTTGTAGAGGGCAGGAGGTGCTCATGGTGCCAGAAAAAAAGAGTCTTTGAACAGGCCCAATGTCTGAGAGCTCTGAGGAGCCCCCGGCTTCAGGGCCTGATTCTGATCCTGCAAACCTCATTGGGAAATGGAAGGGACATTCCAACGGGTGCCCTACAATGGCTGAAAGCCCTGAAGTCAACACTCGAGCCAGGCAATGCTTTAGCATAGGGCACTGCTTTCTATAAAAGGAGCACAGCAGTAGTTGTGATGAACTTGTGATCTGTGCTTCTTAAAATTTTTATGAGCTATTGCTAAATTTCCTCCAGATTTTATGGGGCAGTTTTTATGCTGGAAAATGTGTGCATTTTCCTAATCTCTATATAATTACTAAGACTGATAAGTCAGTGAGGAACAGCAGTGCATGCTCAGTGTTGCATGTGTCCTACTGAAAGCCCATCTGGAGAGAAGATTTGTATCCAAACCACAACAATTTATAGCTCATGAAGATCTGAGTCTTCAGTGCAAAGTCAGCCCTGTGTATGGGTGGGAGCCCCAGCATGAAACACTCCTGCACTGACAGAAAAAGTGGAGCAGGGAGAGGAGCAGGCATCTCCTCCCTCAACATCCTCCTTTCCCTGGATTTACAGATCATGTAAAATCTGGAAAGGAGAGTGCTGTAGGGATGGTAATCATTTTTAAAACCATGCTCTGACCAATGACCACTAACTGATCAAAACATCCTTCTTCTGTGCTAAAGAAAACAGCCAAATAGAGGGAGCATAATTTAACTGATTACTTTTTTCTCTGTGCTAATCCAAACTAAAAAGTAAAAATGGCAAGGCTGATCATCTTGAGGATCTGAAGATTAAAAAAAAATCACAGAAACTGAAAAACTGAACTGTACAAATCCAAAGAACAAACTAAAATCAGAAATTACATAAAACTTAAAACTCTAAAATGGAATTCTAAAATGGAATTCTCTTATTATCACATTCATCAGTAATGGTATCTCAAGTGAGCTGTGTTGCATCAGAAAAATTTAATCTGGTTACACAGAAGACATTTAAGAGAGTTCTTACTCTGAAAATTCCCAATGTTGCCCATATTAGGTGAGATGATTAGCACCCAGCACAAAGTATATAAGAGAAACCCCAGATTTGATTCTAAATATGCAAGTATTATGTTGGTTGCACTTAACTGTCAAAGAGATGGTGTTTTAAGCAAGGATAACGAATGTGATTTGGCTAATTTGCTTTAAAATCCTAACAGATAATTGGTTTAAATATTTTTTGCCACTGCACAGGTATGTAAATTCAGTGTGGGTGTGTTTGAGAGACAGTGGGTATCAATCTTGGCTACTTAAATTATGTAAAAAAAGAACCATATTCTGTTCCATTTTAGTCTGATCTACTTTGCTAGATTTTCCTATCCTGTTATAAAAAATTATTTCCTCCTCCTTACAGTGTAGATACGGTCTAAAATTGCATCAAGTAACCAGACTTTGTACAAAGAAATAAGTGAAGTTGAGAGCAATGTTAATAAGCAATATCCTTTGCTCTGCTTTGCAGAGCTTCTAGTCCATCTGGTGAACAAACACTACAGGCTTATCTGAACTCCAACTCACAGGCTGACTCATAGGTGGTTTAGAAACACAATCTGTAATCAGTGAAAGACTAAGTTATTTCAGAGTGAAGATTTGCATTTTTCTTAAAAGCAGTCATATCCCTATCACATCAAAATTTAGATTTCAGATATATGTTATCAGGGTGAAGGGCAAAAAGGTATCTCTATGAATGAACTGATTTGTCTAGGAATGGTTCTCTCTAATATACTCAAAAGAAAATCTGTGAAGAATACAGAACAAATAGCAAATTTGTGTATATTCCTACAGTTTCAAAAAAATCCTAGCACCTAAGGAATGCAGCTTACAAACAGAAAAGGTTGAAAATAGGCCACGAAGAGTGTTCACTGAGTAATCTGCAGCAGCAGTAGCAATATCTTCTGAGGTTTGGGCTTCTTCCCTGAAGCGATAAATTCTTTTTTTCCTTTTTCTTCTATCGCTGGCCAGAACAACACACCACTGCTAATCATTTCAGTGGGGCCTTGTGCCTGTGGAGGACATCTCCCTTTTCCCTGGGAGGCTGGCAGATTTATGGGTCTGTGCATCAAATCTGACCCAGCAAAACGGGACAGGGAATTACTCCTTGAGAATTTCACCATCTCGGACTGTCGGTCACTGCTCTGCAACAGGTTTCCAACTCAATGGTTTTTGTTTTAAAACACTGGTGTGTTGTTGTACTTCAAAGGCAGAGGAAGTATATCTTGATTTTTTTAGAACCACAGAACCATCATTAACTTTGTGTTTTCCAATTCAGTCATTTTACGGCTTACATGTATATTTTGCACCACTCAGTTGTGCTGTACCACAGACATTCACTCTTCAATCATTTCTTTTCATAAACAAAACCAAGATTCTTTGCCATGTGCTCATTTTAAATCAGGCTACTCTTCAAGTCAGTTATAAAATTCAGGTTCTCTCTTACATGCATGGACAGAACTCAAGTCAATGGAGATGTGACCACTGCGTGCAAGAAATGCCTTTAGTTCTGGTGGGTTTATAGAACCTGAGACTCCAGCAAGCCATTCTTAATCCACTCTTGTTCCACTTTGCCACTTTATGCTTCACAATGCAAACTCTGGTGTCAATGAATATGCAAAAGCCAAGTTTTTGACACCAAGGTTTCATTCTGGTAACAGTATCTATAAACTAGTGACTGACTGTACCGTGTCAGTATAGTCAAAGACAATAAAAGCAGGTTCACTGTTCAACTGATATAAAATATGTGATATATGTGTGGAATATATATTACATCTTCCTTCTGAGAGATAAATTTAGTCCAGGACCTTGGCATATGCTTCACTTCAGAAAGTGAAGGAAAATGGAAGAATTATTCCCTCCACCAGCACATTAAAGCATCCCTTTTTCTTTATAATCTCTTAGCATATAAAAACCTTTTACTATCAATGAGGGGGAATGGCTGTATATGTACTTTATATACAGCCCTCAGTGTTGTGACAGCTTTTTCTTTCAGCCAGTGGTCGAGGATAATCACGGAAGGATTACCCATCTGTTCTTCCATGTGGCATTCTGTCTTCACTAAGGAGATACTGCAGTTCACAGCTTCCTGCAGTTCTTTTTTTCTGATGTTCTCTCATTAACTAAAAATTGTTTTATTATCTGTCTGAGATACTAAGTTGGAAAGTCTGGAAGACTCATGAAGGTGACCTACTTTGCATTATCTAAATTAGAACCAGCCTGTTGCAGATAGCACTTTGTTTAGATGCAGAAGGAACTGGTTTCTTTGGCTTGGACTTTCATTCTGGGTTTTGCTTTTTTTTCCTGTCTGTCCACTTAATGGAAAAAGACAGGTAGTACCCAAAAAAAGGAAAATCAAAGGGAAAGAGAAGAAAAAAAAGGGACTTTTTCACCAAGAGTGACATTATAGATTATGTTTGCATGACTAGCCAGTTTTTCAAAACACCAACAGTTTCTAGTCTACACCTATTATGGTGACATAGCAATGCAAAGTATATGTAGAGATTTATCCCACTAGTCACCTGCAACATGTTCTATGTGTCTTAACAGTTATTGAGATATCACTATCATTTGTTCTAGAAACAATAACTGGAAAGGAAACAAACTTTTTAAAGAGATTTCAAAAGTCTTTCATGTTGCCTAACACTGGAAAATACAGTATTTTAAAGACAAAGTTTTATTCTTAAGCTTCTGATATGGTACAAGTTCATTTGTATGAAAGCTTGCTACGAAAACATATCTAATGAAATAGTGTGGCTGTTCTTCATTAGGAGACCCATTTTGGGGGAATTAATTTAATACAACCTTTTCTGTCAGGAAACATGGTTCATGATAGTATGTCAAACCCAGTCCTGGCAGCCTCAACAGATCATTTTCAGACAAGATATTTGGTGTGCCCTAAAAGAAATACAGGTTTTGGAGGAGTATGGCATTAGTCCATGTATGGCAAAGATGACTGTGTCATACACTGTATGATCTCTCATTTTAACAGCTTTTGAATTCATGGTGGTAACACCCTGTAAACACCTGTTACTGTTCGATGCACTGTCAATCTGACGTCTCGTTTAAGCATTAAAATATAAGTAAAAAGCCAGCAAACCATTTGTTAATGATCAGTTACTACTCATAAAATATATTTAAGTGAAAAGGTAATCTGCTTGTTAATCAACAAAGAGGCTCTAGGTTCCTTCTCAATCAGTTATAGACAGGGAGATCTCACACTGCTATTACCTTTTCAACCCTAGTCCTCCAGATTTACACAGCTGTTGATGAGACTACAGCTGACCCTGTACAACACTGAAACTTCTCAAATGGCCACATTCTTGCCTGGAAACTGAACCAACAAATGTGGTAGCTCATTTTGCTACACGAACTCCTCTGAAAACAGATTCTTATCTCAGACTTAGATTTACCTGAGCACAGATGGAAAATGCAAAGAGGATCTGTAACATTTATTTTTAAGCCCCATGCTGTGAAGAAGGCATATTATAACATTTTATGCATTATTCTCTCCTTTGTGCTGCACATAATTGGCAGAGCTTTTCAGTAAAAAAACTATCTGGCCAAATTCTCAAAGCCTCATGCTCTGCAAAGAACTGTCTTAAGTTAATCTATATTAGGAGTAATGTTCAAGTTGACTGTACTCATGTGAAAAATGTATTTTAAAAGCTCTAGCAGATACAATCTGCTATTTTTTGCCCGACTTTGTTCCCTGCTGTTGTTGGTCTCTCATGGGATTTCTTGCAGAGTGGTTAAGTGATCTATACTGAGGTTTCAAAAGCAAAGATAATAGGAGCTCTATTCATGGGTTAAACACTTAGCTGCTTTAACACAAGATGTGTAGGAGCAGCCCCTAATGACATTCAAATCTTGTTATTGCTGTGCTTCAGTATAGGATGTACTTGGTTTTCTGGCTGCAAGAAGCAACTATCAGAGATGACTGTAAATCCTGAACAGCAAATAAATCCCAGAGCATATAGAAATAATGCCTGATTTTGCTCTTAGAGCAGCAGTATCTTTGGACTTCACCGTGCTCATTCCTGACATGCACCAATGCAAGTGGGATATTGTATTCAGTGGCTGCACCACACCAACCATCGTGTCTGACTCGAGGGGCATCAGCTCTTAACTTCAGATTGATGTAAAATTTCTAACCCTTCCTTTGCAAAAGACTGCTGCCTATTCTTAGTGTCTTGGCTTTTGAGCATTCCCCTAAAACCAGTATTGTGGCAAGCTCTGAGCCTTCAGTATTTCTGAATCTCACATCCAGCTTACTTCCCTTATGTCCTCCAGGGCTTGCTAGCACCTCCCTTGCCTCTGCCCACTCTGAAGTAGCAAATTTGCTAATACTGCATAGAAAATCTAAGCTTTCTTCCAAAGAAATGCAGATTCTAGCTGAGCACACATTTAATCTTTCACTGCTCTCTGTGCCTCTGAAACCTTATGAACTGTCTTTGCCACAAGGAAAAGTTGTAATAGGCATAGATCCAGAGGCATATCACACCAGGCTTGATTTTACTCATTTAATCCATCAAAGACATTAAGCACAAATATTAGAACCCTAAGCAAAACATAAAGGAGGAGCTGCTTGAAAACCAAGCTCATATTTGTAACACAAAAGCTTGATAGATTAAGGGATTAAGAGGTCTATTGATATTAGTTCCATTTGTTTCACACACAGAGTAAGAGATTAGAAAAAAAAACTGAGACTAGGTGGAGAACCACTGGTTGATTAAATTGTATTGTAAAGGTTATTGCTAATTAAGGCCAAAGTGTTTAAATGTGCACAAGTGAATGTGGTGTCCAAATGCCCTGAATTTCAATGGATGTTGAATGCACATAGCCAGTGTAAGTCTCACTGAAGACAATGATGTGAATTTGCTGCATAAGCAATGCTAATGTGGTATATGAAATGGAAACCTAGGCACTTGTTAGCCAGATAGCATAGTTTTGGTGTTTTAAATGTCAAAATAACCTGCTGAATGACCATGAGCATTTTCTTGGTTTCACCTGGTACAGTACCAAGTGTTCTAGGTGTCAGAATCACCTTCAGAAAGGTTATACCACCCAACCCACAGAAATCACTGCACTGCTTAAGCAACCTCAAGTGCTGCCTGATGTGATGATGGTGAAGTGAAACATTCTGCCATGTGAGCTCTGAAATGCAGAGGTAGCATGCCAAAGGCACAAGGACAAGATGCAATGGATACCTACAGTTCAAACATTGGTGAAATTCATAATACTGCATTTCCATCAAATTTGTTATGTTTCTTTCATGTTTCCTTTATCATAACTATCCTGAATTATGATTTATTTGGCATGTTTGTCATTATAAACAAAACATATCACTACAAATTAAAGAAGATGAAACGAGACGATATAGATTTTAAATTTGATATGGATCACAGTCATTACCATCAGTTCAGGAACAGGTCCTTAATCCATTTTTGCTGTGCATAATATAGTCAAAGGAACAGTTTTAAGTGCTTCTTCCCATCTCTTTCACACTTCTCCTTTTCAAATTCAATGTTTTTTCCAAATAGCAAAGTGATCTCCTTACAATCAATAGATGGAGATTAATTTGGAAACACAGTGCCTTTAAATAATCTGGTATATTTAGTTTTTATTTTTATTACTGCATGACTGAGATGAAATCACCAAGTTTATCACAGGCTAAGAGCACACATAGGATAAGTTAATGCGATTCAGCTGATGCACAGTAAGTTTCAAGATGCAAAGAAAAGTTATGCTGGACTAAACTCAGGGGTAAATTCCCATTGCTATTTATAAGACTGTAATTCCTGGGGGAACATTAGGATCTTCTGTTTAACTAAACTGAGAAAGTCAGCATGGATAGAGAGTGTATGACAGAAAACAGCCACACACAGAACAAGTTCCCTCAGAAGATACAGCCAGAGGCACTTACTGCTGGGCTGGGGACAGGGCTGGAGACACTTCAACTCCCCATCCAGCTGCCTTAGTGGGGGAGTCCATCCATGCCAGCTACTTGTCACCACTCCCTGGTGGAGATAACTCTACTGAAAACATTTACAGGAACACTCCTATGGTTCTTCAAGCAAATTTGTCTGAAATAGCTCAGACTATCCATTTATGAACTTTAAACTTGCCCAGCTGGCTCTATCAGAAGCCTATTAGACAGCACTCTCACAAACTGCTCTCCTTCAGAGCAGTAGTCAAGACTATTTGAGGATGGTAACCTCGTCCTCTGACACAGCTGGACTGGAAAGGAAGTTGAAAGAAGTGAAAAGAGCAACTTGGTTTCTAAATAATTGTGCAAAAGGGCTAAAACAGCCCTTAGTCTTTGCTATAGAGAAATGAAAATGGGTGCCCTGAACAAGGAGGAACCTTTCTAGCTCTGCTGCTGTTTGTCTCATATTGCCATTTGATTCCTCTTCTGGACTAATCTGTGAAATATTATAATTGGCCAAACAAGTGCCACAGGAACTATCAAAACCCTTGTGGAGGAAAAAACCATGTACTCTATACCACCTCTTTCTAAAAGCCAGTGAGCAAACTCTTTATCCAAGTCCTTAACCCACTGAAGATGGTAAATTCTATGACACAGCATGTATCACAGACAAAATTAAAGAAAAAAGATAAATGAAAATATACATCTTGGACAAAATATTAGTAGATGTACTTAAAGCCTTCAAATATACATTAGGACTGTTTGAAAGAGAAAGGCAATAAATTGTTCTGAGTTCAATTGCAACAAGAAAAGATTTAGGAAGACATTGAGAAAACTTTTTAAGTGCTGATATTATCATTTGGGGAAATTGTGAAGTCTCAAAAAAAACAGGTTAGATGAATAAACTGTCAGGAATTACTTCCCTGAGGTCAAAATGAATTTTCAGGTTCCCTTCCCACCCAATATGCTATGACTGTACAGAATATGCTAGCAGGTAAACAAAAGGGAGGGGACTCCTGCCAATTCCACATGGAAACACAGATTAACTCAGTGTTTCCTGTCTGCAGATTGTAGGATGCTAGAAAAATACACACAGCCATATGTATTAATAAATGGTGTTATTTTACTGAAGGGATCTAAAGAAACAACTGCAGTAAGAATGTCCAAGTCATGGCTTAAGAAACGTTTGCAAAGAGTAATATTTATCTATCTCTCAGAAAAAGGAGACGTGAGTTCAGTGTTTCTGAGAGGCTGCAGCCCTCACCCAATAAGTGCTGCATTTCCCACACCAGTGGGCAAAGGCAGCATGAGGTCCTGCAGTACTAGTGAGCTCCAGCCAAGGCCTTTGTAGGCAGCTCCTTTGGGTCCTTCATTTAGGATCTGATTTAGCTTTTAGTTGCCCGAGCTCGTTCCTTTGGCTGGCAGTTGTTATTTTGCACGTGGCCCCCCGGCTGTCTCACGCACGTTGCACACACTGCGACTGTGGGACCAGGATTGCTCATCTCCCTCCCAATTCATGGGGAGCACAACCATCAGAACAAGCGGCTAAATACAGCTTTTGGCCGCCAAATCTCAGTTTCAGTGCTGTCAGAGCGTCAGTTATCATGGTTGGGCTATAATTTTCAGGCTGGTAAAACCTCAATTGTCATGTTTGGATTTTCTTTAACACTTATTATAAATGCACGAATTTGATTTGTGCAGAATGAAACGACTCGCAGTGGCTCAGGGATTTGGCAAAGAGCTTCACATATTTCACTGAAATTCTGTTTGGCCTAGAGAGGCATTACAATTCTAGATAAAGAATGTGCTTTTTTGTACAGAAGTAATTTGTAATGGAATGTTCCAAAATAATTCTGTATAAAAGATGAACTAAAGCAAAAGGAACATGATCTTCGCCTCTCTGCCATGGGAATTAGTTCAGATTGAGAAAATGGAATTGGAAGAGTCTGATTTGAAACATTTTGCAAAATACATTGTGGGTGAAAGCAGGGGAAGGAAGAAATTCCATTGCCTTGAGGAGGAGGCCAAAAGGTGAGCCACATATGGTTGCTTTCAGTAATCCTTTGAGCTGTCTTAGGAGCCTTACCTAGTGTTAGGGAGCAGAAACACTTATATAAATCATAACTAGTAAATTACAGTAAAAGCTCTTTGATGAACAACAGAAAGGAGAAGACTGCTGAAATCTGCTTCCTTTAAGTAGGACAATTTGGATTATTTGGAGGCGTCTGAACATTTGGAAACATCTGGGAAGAATTTTAAAATACCATTCTTTCTAAAAAAAAAAAAAAAGATAAAGTTATGACCCTTTTTGGGTCATATAATTTGGATCTATATTTACACACAGTTGCACCCTTGAACTAAGAAGATATATATGTGAGGTCTTATTTTTACATTCAGTTTTGGTGTTTTGGGAAATGCAAATGACAGAAGTTGTTGACATGAATAAATTGGCACCATTTTACAAGTCACCTCATCGCAAAGCAAGACATATTTCGGACTATTCATCACCCTAGTACAGGGAAGGCTTCTGGTGTTAGGTAAGTCAGTTAGAATGTTATGTATCAGGAATGGTTTCAACTCCAGGTTGAGAAACTACAAGCTCTTGAAGAAGCCAAGGAACAAATATAATACTTGAACATGTTTACTGTAAAATGAAGGGCTATTTTATCTCAATCAAATAAACCAACAAGTGGACTGCAAATCTGATATTGAAATAAATTCGATTTAGTCTCATGTAATTGCTTATTTGATTCTCAAATATGACATGAAGTTAGAAAACAAATTGATATTCTGTCACTTCTGTTTCAGTAAACTTAACTCAAACAACTTGCCCTTTAGGTGCATCTTGGATGGAACGGTACTTTGTCTTCATCCCAAGGAAATCAGTGTATTAAATTTGTTTGAAAAATTATTATCCAAACCATCACTCCTTTTCAGACAGTGTTTGAACTGCATACTAAAAAGGCCAGATTTCCCCTGAGAGCCAGCACAAGCACAGGGAAGGTAAATACTATAGTATATCCTCCCTCTGCAAGAAAATGTATCAGCAGTAAAGGTACAATATAAACTCAGACAAACTCAGTAAACACAGAAACTGCAGAAGTCTTGTGGGCATGGGCCATCTTCCTCCTTCCTCTTGGCCAAAACAAAGACAGTTTTAAATCTTGATGTGCCTCAGCATTTAAAGAATAAGTTATATAGACTCTGTGCTGTCTCAGCCCTTGTCAGAATACTACGTCCAGCACCAGAATCCACAGTGGGTGAAGATAACAAATGGAAAGGTGTTACAACAAAGCCAAGAGAATAACGAAGGGGCAGGGGGGTAGGAGGAACTTTCTTTCTGGTGAGAAATTCCAGAGGTTGAAAATATTTGTTCAAATAAAAAGAGAAGTAAGATTCAGCAAAAAAATTTAGGTTATTTAGCACAGCACAATGGGCAGGCTGACACTGCAGTCGGGCATCGTAAGGAAAGGTTGGCCAGTGACTTTTGGCTTCCTATACATTTTCATAACAAACCTCCTTTTTGAGCTGCTAATAAGTCACTGCCATATTGCAGGCTGAAACTCCTCAGGCTTGTAAGCTCTAAATGAACATAAAGCTGAAGTTCATGCCAGAGGTACATCCAGGCTTCCAGCTGAAGACTAACATTGATCAGCCAAGGGTACCAAACAGGGAGAGCAGAGCGCTGTTACTATAGTGAACACTGCTGGAATTTAGGGTGAAATTCTGCTGAGTTCCACAGATATAAGTCATTCCACAGATATAAGTCATTCCACTGAAACCAAGAAGTTAGCACAATTTTACTCAGTAGGAGGAATAGCATTTTGTTTTGCAAGATCTTCCTCAAAATCAGAATCATTAAAGTTTGTTAAAGTAAGGTCTCTAAAGCTGGCTAAATACAGATTTTCAACAAATCCTTGGTTCCAAAACATAATCACTTTCTCAGGGAGTTCTCTACAGGAAAACTACATTTTCTTCTCTATTTACTCTTCACAATTACTTAACAAATGCTTTATTGCAACTTGTTTCACTGCCAGAATTTGTGCTTTAGAAATGATTACCCGAGTTATGGTTGTCCTAGGGGAGAACATCCCATAGGAGAGCCATGAGTCTCACAAAGGAATTTCAAGACCTGTATATGAGCACCTTCAGAGCATAAGCAAAAATCCATTTACATTCCTACATGCAGTTATAGCTGTTTTAATTGGGACCATGGATTTATCGTATAAATAAACGTAGGGCAGCGTTATTTTCAGAAGAAATCTGACTTGAAGAACTCTCCCCCACTTCATCCCACTGTGGACCTGTAAGTGTTGATGATTATTTTAATAATAACAAAAATGAAGAAAGAACAAATCCCAAAGAAGATTTAAGTGATCTGTAATGTGAAATGAAGTGAAAATCCATGGAAATGAAACAAGTGTTGGGACCAGCTCTTAGGCTGGAATAAGCTGATGTTGCCATGTCACAGTCACAGCATCTGTGTTGGTCTGAGAGCCCTTCCCAGGACTTGGCCATTAAAGGTCACTGGATGTACATCAGCTGTTGTCTCCAGCCCAACCAATCCCGTTTCTGCCACCAGGATTTTGCATGCAATAAGGAGCTTCTTTGGGAGCAGAAGGTCACAGGTGGGGCAGAGAGGAAAGAGGTATCATGAAGAGATGTGCTGGAGAGACAAACTGAGTGGGATTGGGGTTTAGATTGGAAGATTCAGAGGCTGGGGTGAGTTTGGTGAAATGACCACATTTTATTGTGTGTTTAACCAGAATTCTTCTGTTTAGAGCTCAGCTGAAAAGCCTTACATTAGCACAACACCAGAGCAGAACAATGTCTTCAGTGCAAGTATATAGTTATATTTTCCTGCTTTTTTAAATTGTGGAATAAATGCCTGTCCTGCTTTATGTCTAATTCAGTGTATTAAATTTTTAATTTCTCTTCTGTTCTCGGTACAACTCTTTCATCTCCACTATCATGTTAATGATATAGTGAAACAACATCGATTTTAAAGCTCTCATTTTCTGTCCGGTTCAAAAAAATCAGATGAAAAGCCTACAGTCTGATTTCTGCCCCAAAACAGAATATTGTTGACCTGCCCTGCAGCACATGGAGCAGGAACAAAGGACAAGTCACAAACCTGGGGATCGGCAACTCACTTGAAATGAGAGTGGCAAGACAACATACAACCCACAAACACCAAAACATCTGAAGGAAGAAATGCAATAAAAATTGGGTAAAATTGTCCCTTGAGTAATGCTGGATGAAATCCAGACTAAAATCACTGAACAGTGAAGCTATTCCAATTTATGCCACAGTAACATCAAAATACTTCCTTCTCTTCTATAAACATCATTTAATTCTTTCTGGAAAACAGAAGAGTACCACATGTGACAAATGTTCCCAAGCAGCATGCTGAGCACCAAATGTGAACTGTAATTCACAATTCATGCTCAATTAATCATAATGTATAAGGAATAGCTCTGTTAATGCTTCTGCTAACTACCTAACCTATTTTGAGAGGTGCAGCCAGAATTTCAGCTCTTGTGATTTGCTGTTGTTGGTGACAGACTACATGTACCCCAGCAGCAAAGACAACAGCCTTCCCTCAATGAAGAGAAAAAGTGATTCTCGGTATTGCAGGAGGCTAAAAAAAGCTCTGAAGAAGAAGCAGAAATGAAAGTAGGAGAGGGTGGAGAATGTTATCTTTTCTCATGTAAATCCCTATGAAAAGCAGCAGGAGGAACCCTGTGCAATCCAAGTCCTGGGTCAAAGTAAGATTTGGAACAACCTTCATTTAGCAAATGAGCAATGTCCAAGTGATACAACTTAAAGAGGAGAGGTCTGGTGTCTCCAGATATTGTTCCAGAGTTATTTTTACAGGAAAGCCAAGGAGCAAATCTGGTTGATTTAGGGGAAAAAGCTTTACTTTCATGTGTTACTATTTTTGTTAATCGGAAGGAGGGGTTAAAAACAGACTGGCTCGCTGCTCTGCTGAATTCAGATTCTGACAGAGAGAACTGATTAGAATCATTAAGGCCACAAGCACAGTTGATGGACCCGGAATCATCCTCTCTGCCTCTGAACATGTCTGTGGATAATAGAAAGCTGGACTTCATGGTTCACCATTTCTCAGCTGCAGAAGCTGGAAAGAAGAGTGGTAACTTAATGAATCCTCGAAATCCTCTGGGCTAATTTGTGTCAGGAACCCACCACAGGTACATGGATATATTTTAGAACTGACCAGATAAATGTTTATGCTAGAAAACATAAAAATGCCATAAGGAAAGAGGAGAGTTGTATGCAGAACTCTCCGATGTGTTCTATCCATAAAATTTTGCTTTTTCATCCCTCCCATTTAAAATTTAGGAACAATATGGAACATATTTTTCAGACTGCTTGCAATATCATTCTAAAAGTCTCCTGCAGTCCTCAGTATTTTAAGTCTTTCCAGCCAGGAAGAGCTCAGCTAATTGCATTCCAACCTGTCACCACTAGACTTTGGGGTGTTTTCTTTTTTCTCGCCCTCCACCTTCTCATTTTTAACAGCTATTTTCCATCTCAAACCACTGAAACCCACCCTTGAAAGCTGAGCTTAGCGTTAGAGATCACCACTCTGGGAAAACCTCTTGGAAAATTATTAAAACAGGTAATACTGATCTCCCTCGAACGCCGATTCCCGGGCGTTATGAACACGCAGAGAGAGCGGATGGACAGAACGTGTGCGGGCGTGGGGGACCAGAGGGGCGGGCGGTGCCCGCTTGAGTCCACTTGAGCTCATCTGTGCCCACCTGAGTTCACCTGTGCCCACCTGAGCCCTCCTGAGCTCACCTGAGCCCTCCTGTGCCCTCCTGTGCCCACCTGAGCCCTCCTGAGCCCGCCCGCGCGCCGCGCCCCGCGCACCGCCAGGTGGCGCCGCAGCCCGGGTTCGGGTCGGCGCGGAGCCCCCGCGGGACCGGGAATCGGGAATTGGGATCGGGGATCGTGGATTGGGATCGTGGAGCCGCTCAGGGCCGACAGCAGCCCGCCAGGGAACGGCATCCTCAGCCTGCACCGGCGCTCCAGCCAGAAACGCGCACCGAGGTGAGGACTGCGTACGCCAGCCCGGGAGCGGTGAGGAGGGAATGTGACGAAGCCAACTTGCATTTAGATTTTGCCTTGAAAAGGAGAGAAATAACTTCCTCTAGTGTTGCCACTGATGCCGTGGCCACAGTACTGAGCACTGCTGAGCGCGGTGTTGCCCAGGTAAATGAGGTTTCTGTGCAGCGATGACGAGAGCACACACGGGGTGGGCACCCTTGCATGCCCAGGGTCAGACACGGTCTCTCATCTATAGCTACTGTGAAATTTTTCCTCTGCCCAAGAATGAAAGTGCTCGCAACAGCCTGATCCTTAAAAAACACCCATGCATGAATAAGTTTACTCCAATTCACAGTCCCACAGAATCCAATTAAACAACCCGAAAGCATAAAGTTACTTATGTATTCAAGGATAGAGACAGCTGGGTCCAACATTTATTTTGGTCTGGTGCCAGTTACAGTAACCATCCCTGGTCTGTATTTCATTTCTCAGCTCTACAATTAAAAGTTAAATTCAACCATCCTATTCACAATGGACCCTCAAGGATGAAAATTTTATACGTATTTAAATACATAATGTATCCACTACTTGTGTCTATTTTCTAGCAAATCTCCCATGGATTCTACGGGGAAAGCACAAAACAATGAATTATGTATTCAGGAATTTGTGCCAATCTCAGTAGTTGTTACAGTGTTCAGAATAAAAAGAACATAGCTAATAGATAATTAATTATGCTCTAATTACATTCACCTGGGAAAAATAGATAGCACTAAGGAGCAAACAAGGGTCAATAATATTAATATAGTTGATCGCCAATCTTGCATATACAAGTACCAATTAGTTAAGCAGAGTTAAACAGAGTCAGTGATAATTTGCATGAGGAATTCTGAATGTAGAGATAAATTAAACACATGGAAAGTAAGAGAAATGAAGCTACAACATAATCTGAACTAGTGATCCATTTTCCTTTTCTCAGGTTGCATTTAAGGGACTGTCATCAAGGGAATGTCATTTAAGCCTTACATTTAAGGCTGTTCCGTACCCTGCAAGTTGAGGTCACCTCCAGGGTACTTTCATGTACAGAAGGCAATCCTGGTGCATTGTGGTTCCAAAAGGGACGTAAGGCATTAAATGCTGGGAAGAGGAACAGAGCGAGGATGGTTACTGAATCCAGTGGCAGTGGTGCCTACACCACTCTCTCCATGCTGGTATTCCCACACAAGCCCTGCACATGGCTGAACAGCCAGATCTTTAACTCCAGTGAGATGCCTAGACCATGTTGAGCATTAAACACATGCAGAGCTGTGTTATGGAATTAGAGCTTAAGAAGAACAGGTGGAGGCTGTAGCAGTTTGGTTTGGTACTTCTTTTATATATCAGGCAGTGAAGAAAGCAAATGAGGCCTGATGTTGGCAAAGAGGGGCAGCTGTGCTGCTTGGAAACCTCTCTGAGCTGTTTTGCAGGAGGTTCATGACACTGCACACCCAGCTACCAGGTGATGGGGGTGAGCAACCACATGGAAATGGCACTCCTTCCTCCTTGGTCATATTCCTGAAGGGCTGCTTTCTGCTCTGAGCAAACAGTAACAGCAGAGTGTTTTCTGTGGGCTCCAAGGCAGTCTTATATCTGCATCAGCAGGTTAACCCCTGGGAGGAATGGGAGCACTGATGCCACCACCACAGCTGAACTGTGCACCATGCACTTCTGCAAAGAGCTTCCCTCCACATTTGGGAGTCCAGTAGTGCTGTATTAATATATGTAAGAGAAATGGAAAAACAGGCCTATTCAGTCTTGTATAATGACACACAGATGGTACAATGTAACTTGGCCTAGAGATGGTTGTTCAGGGAAGGCAGTTGGGCCATCCAGAAACAGAGAGGAATTGCTGGTGAAACTTTATTACTCAAGGGTGGGGCCCCAGTCTTTCATCTCACAGAGGGGAAAAAAAGTAGATGGAAACAAGCCTTGACTACCACTGTGCAATAGGATATTGCACCAAACCACAAAGAGGTAAATTTTGGGCTGCTATTTTGAGAGCTCTTATTAATCTTCAATGCAGCAGAGCTTTCCCCCAGCCCTTAGCTCAGGAGCAACAACACAAGTGAATGGAGTCTTTCATGGGCCTGATAGTACAGAGGTCACCCAGGACTCCTTGGCTTGTGCCTACAGTATCTGTGAGTCACACATGAACCCCATCCAAGAGCAGCATAAAAATCACTGCTGCTGATCATGTGCATTCAAACACACTGACACACAACAGCTTAACACAACGAATGAGAGCATGAGCTTTGTGACCCCTGATCTAACACTTTCCAAGCTGAAACACCTATGGCTGTATTTCAGTATATCGAGTCCAAATGGCCAATAATTCCTTATGGAAGACAACAGCCATGGGCACTTGCACAGCAAAACACAACACTTCCAGGGCTGCTGGATTCAGAGGAGCTTATCTCTGTCCTCAGCCTGAGCCAGGTTGCCCCTTCCACCCACCTCCCAATCAGATGGAGGAGAAAAATCATCATAAACAAGCTTTGCAGCATGCAGAGAGAGCACCATGCTCAGCCACTGAGTTGCAAGTTCTGCCCTTGCACATTCATATTGCCATTTATTCCTTATGGACTGACACCTCTCTTGGCATTTGCAGCTGGTTCAGCATTACCACCATCTTTCCTGTTGCTAATGTGTGGTAGATGAAACTACTGCCCCCCCTGCTACCAGGACCTCATACATGGTTAAGCAGTTCTGTACAATTTTGTTATCATCACGTGAACTACTGCTCTTAAAACTGAAGATTGTTTGCCTCTCAGATGGAAGGGTGGAACCCAAACTTCTTGGCCAAGGTGAAGAACTCTTATACACTTACTATTCAAAGTGCATTGTTTTTAAACTCAATTATGTTGAAGATAACAACTGTACAATTATCTGTAATGAAGTTTCTAGACCTCATAAGGACTCTGGGACTCCTGCATGGTTGTTAGATAAAAAAAAGAATGTGCAGGAAGCCTCAGTCGTTTCACAAACAGCAATGAGGGCCCTGTTCTCTTTGATTATAGCCCATTGGGGAAAAGACAACCTCTCACTAAGGCCCCATTTACAGTGCATGGAATGAAGAGCAGGTTGTCCAGCATGAGGCTGGGAGAATTCAAGTATGCCTTTGCTGGTGGGATCATAACTGGAATTGATTACAGACATAGCCACAGCCATGTACATCCCAGATCCTCGGGATCATTATTCTCACACAACTGTTCTAACCTTGGAGATAACTTGAGCTCTCTTGTCAGCCATCTGCCTTACAATAAGTCGACATCCTTATGTATTCTCTCCGCCAAAAGGCAACTTTTAAAATGCTATTAAAAAAACCTGTGTACAAATTAAACAGTCAACACATTTTACTGCTGCTCAGTAACTAAAATGCTTTCACTATGCTATGCAATCTATAACTGCTGAAATTACTTTCATGTGTGTTTATAAGTCTTCCTATATTTTCTCCTCATTACTCCAAATACATTTTAAAAGCTTGTTAAGATAGATTTGTTGCTGTTTTGTATCTAGCTGACTGTGCATGTTAAAGGCTTTGACTGTGACTTTCCTAACTTGAAACACACTATTTTTTATGCTGCTTGTTAAAACACATATCATTCCAACCATGTACATTAATTGGTTTGTCTAGGGAAACAGGACTCAGTTTATGAAGTCTGTCATCCTGCTTTGTAGCTTAATTATAAAATAAAATTATTTTCCTTCCCCCCAGCCAGACTATTTGCTCATTTTTTATTTTTTTTTTAATTCAAATTCCTCATGCTGCTGTTTAAATTCCAGGGCTGAGAGACTGATCCACTGGGTCCTACTTCAGTGCTGCTCCCAGGGCTGGTGGTTAACGTGGCATTCGTTAGTGAATGCACTGCAAGGGTCCTGAACTGCACTTGTAAGCATCCAAGGCTGAGAGGTGCCGAGATAGAATCATGTTTAAGCTAAAGTCTGCCATTTATAGTAGAGGCAAAGTACTATTTCAGTTATTGCACGCTGACTTGTGGTGTTCTGTGTACAACCAGTCGCTCTACAGCACAGAGGGGGCTGCCACACACTCAGAAAACAAGAAACCTCAAACATGATTTCCAGGTAGAAAGAAACAATAAACTTGTAGAAAACAGATGTAGTAGCTTAGCCAGACCCAACCCTCAATGACAGGATGACATCAGAATGACAACAAACTCCTTTGAGAGAGACACTCAGAATAAAGCACCACCATTGAAGACACCATTCTTAACTCCACCGGGATTAGCCCAAAGGGTTTCCTTTTCCAGTTGAAGAGTTCTTACTCAATGGTGGATGGCACAGCCAGAAGCCAAGAGCAGCCCAAATTGAACTGCCCAGGAGTGAAGTGAACTTGGGAGGCTCACTGTGAACCATGAAGCTGAAGGATAAAACCCCATGTCAGCAGCTGTAGTTACAGCAGGACTACCACTGACTTCAGAGGCACCAGGAACTCCCCCATAGAAGGAAAAAAGGGCCTTATTTCTACCAACTGAAACTTAATGTCCTAAAGAAGGGATTTAAAACAATAGCCAGAACTATAAAATGTCTCTATGAAAATTAACTTTCTTTGCTACACCATCCTGCTCATGGTGTAAATCCACAGATCCTATTCAGCAAGTCCCAGCTCCCCAAACTTCCCCTCTGTTGAAAGAGTCCACCTTGGTAGGTTGAGTTTAAGGGAACTCTTCAACAGTGGAACAGTGCAAACCAGCAGGAATCTGAAGCATTATAAAACCTTTACCATACCCAGGTATTCTAGGTCTTTCCACATTCTCTGACACACAGTACTGCACATTTTAGAGGTCTGATCCTGTAGCAAGTCTTCTGAATTATAAGCCAGAAACTTGACCCACAGAGCCACAATAATTTCAGATAGAAATCAAAATTATCACAATACACATGCTATTGCAAACTTTCCTTCTTGTCACACAAAACCTAATTTCATTTTACAAGGGGATCAGTCTTGACCAAGAC
This sequence comes from Manacus vitellinus, assembly GCF_001715985.3. NCBI lineage: Eukaryota > Metazoa > Chordata > Aves > Passeriformes > Pipridae > Manacus > Manacus vitellinus. The sequence goes on from NW_021938949.1 coordinate 11,641,257, forward strand.
ACACATATGCCAGCAAGCAGCCCCTCTGTAAAAGTATTCAGGTAAAAATCCTTACTTTAAGAAAGGCATCAGGATCCTCAAAGTTCTGTCTTCTGACTGAACCAGCCCACTCCCTCCCACAATGGCAGGAAGGCCATATGTGTCAAGAGTTATTGGCATCATCTGTAACTAGGCATTCTGCTAGTGATTTAGGAAATCTGTTAATGGGAAATTAATTGGAATCAGGATCAGCCAATTGCGCAGATTTTCCCCTTGATTAACACACCCACTTGTCGACAGGATGAATTACAAATTGTGCCATTCACTGACGTAGCTGAGCCCCAGGGATTTTGTTGGTGCACTCGCAGTGTGTGGCATTTAATGTGTCCAGGAATCAGCCCGTGCTGGGAGGGTTTGCAAAGCTGGAGGTACCACAACAGTAACTGAGCAGGGAGGGAGAAGCCCTGTCCTGCACAGCCCCTGCCCGAGGGCTGGAGCTGATGGCTCTGCTCTGCTTCCCTTCGAAGTGCTGAAGATCAGAATGACAGTGCAGTGGCACAAACATGGTGACTGACTGTGAGCTGGGCAACTGCAGCACCTGGACTGGAATTAATTTCCCCACCAAGGGGGGAAAGGTGAGCTCAGCAAAGCCCGGCACAGTGAGCAGTGCCTCGCTGCTCCTGCAAGGGCTCCAGCCTCTTTGGGGCTGATAGCTGTGTAACCTTCATGCCTGGCTTTTGCACTTGTGCTGTCAGAGACACCCTGCAGACACCATGGCTGTGCAGGCTTTGCTCTTTTTGCCCAGCTTTTTGCTTTTAATTTCCTCTCTCTGTAAGCAGCAAGCTTAATGCTTTGGTATTTGTTCTGTGATCAGAGCTTGGGTCAGATCTTCCTCTTTCTTACATTTGTAACTTCAGAAACCTCCTGGTGTAGCCATTGAACTCAGATTAGTTCAAGGCAAATGTGGAGTCAAACTGAGTCAAATGCCCAGCAGAGCTGTGGGGCTGAGGGCACTCAGACTCCAGGAGTGCTCAGCACCCCAAGCTCTCTCCTCTGTCCCCATGTCTTTGAAAAGCCTCTTCAGGGCATGCCTGAAAATACCCACAGCAAATGCCAGCAGGTATGTGGGCATTCATTTCTTCAGTGCCATAAGTATTTCCAAATTATTTCTGAATAAAACCCAGATGGGGCTGCCACGAGCATCCAGATTTGGCCTAATGCTGCCCCACCACCACAGGGAGGGTGTGCCTTGCAGTTATACCTTGCAGTTGGCCACACAAGGCAGGCTGTATTCATCAAGTTTAGTGTTTTACAATTCCTCATTAAACACAGGGAATGCTAATGAGAGAGCCCTGTATCTGCTTGGGTGGTCTGTAACATGGAATGACAGGTCCCAAAGGAGAGGATCAGATTCTCCCCTAATGTGACAAGTCTGTCTGTGTGATCTGTTGCTCTTCTGACACGCTTCCTCTGCTGCCTTGTGAGGAAGGACAGCCTTTTATCTCAGGTAAGAGGCGACAGGTTGGAAGAAGCTGATGATCAGCTTTGCCTTCCCATGGAGGGGAATGAGTTGCAAACTACCTGCTGTCAGTGGAAGGCTGAAGCCACAGCAGAAGGCGGAGTCCTGTGGCTGTACAGAGTGCTGGGCTGGAAACAAGATGTGTGTTAAAAGGGGAACAGAGTGCTGGAAGGGCCTTTTAAGGCAGAAAAGATTTTGCAGAAGAGATGTCTGCATAAGTAACATCTTTATAAACAGGGATATATGGAGATGAGAAATTGCTCCAAGAGCTTTGAGAAGATGAAGATTTACTACTTTAAGTAAAAAGGGAAAAAGAGATGCCAGGCTGTGCCCCTACCTTGCATGAAAAACATTACTACTCTGAAGTTTTGATGAATAGCTGTAAGGAAGGCTGAGTAGGTTCTGCTCACTCTCAAAGACAGATTGAACCTGAGCTCACTTACAGCAGAGCTCAACCTCTGCCTGCCATGAGAGAGCAGATGAGTGATTTTGTCTGTCCTGGTGCTCCTGTGATGCCCAGGGTATCCCACAGCAGCATGTGCCTTCCTGGACCCCAAGGCAGCCCAGTCACACATGGGGCTTGGGGCTGTGCAGGATTTGAGCACTGAGAAACCCCCAGTGCACAGTTTCATGGGACTGGGATAGTGGGGAAGCACTGAAATTCTTTGCTCTCGTGTGTAACAGGAGTTCCTAAACCACCAGACAGAGCAGGACAATGTGGTAAAGCTACTGGTGACCTGCAGTCAGTCTCAGCAGTGTTTGCCAAGAGGGGTGAGCAGAGAACAGATACCAAATCCATCCTCTGAGCCCAGTGCCAGCCCAGTGGGCACACAGCATCGAGGCATGTCACTCCAGCAGTCACTACCTGTCACAACTGCACACAGAAATCATGAGCTTTGCATCCAATTAGTACTCAAAGGCGTGAAGATTTTTCTGTATTTAGAAATTTCTAAGAAATTAATCTCCAAACCAGTTGCTTTCAGTCTAATGCCTCCTGAGGGTTTGGAGGGCGTTATTTGTATGGATTTTTTTTGCTGACTGTTGTCAGCCTTACACTGAATGCCAAGCTCCTGTTGATTTACCTGTGCATAAGAGGATAATGCAAATACGGGAGACTACAGTTTTCCTTGCAGGAGCCCAGTGCCTCCAACCCAGTCAGTAATGGCAGACACCACCCTCATCATCCCAGAATGCTCACAGTCTGTACAGAGAGGACTGTGGGTACGTCAGTGATCAAACTGTGTTAGCTGTGACAAAATAAAAGTCTTTGAAGATTAAGCAGGGAAGAGAAGTCTTTGAAATAGATATGATAAGTTACGTTGTCCTTTCGCTTATCTCACTCTACGGCTTCCAACAGTGGTCTCTCAGAACAGAACTGACCAGAGGTTTCTTTACAATGTATGAAATTGTTTTATTTCATCCCGGTGGAGGAAATGACATGAAAACCATGCAGAAAATGGTAAAGTTTTAAGTCTGACAGGGAAAAAAAAGGCAAATAAAATGATTTATGCTAAGCTCAGAAATAGTATCTCTTTTCACCCACTGACCATTCCAAACTGTGTCAGGGGGTGGAGCCTTTAATTAAAAATACATCAAACTCCATACAATTTGCAGGTATCAGAAAGGTTTCAACTGGAAAAGATTAACTTATCCCTTCCTCTCATACCACTTACAGAAACCACCCAGTGCAGAGATCCCAACAAAGATGGGATCTTACTTTGCTGCAAGACAAAGTTGCACAGCTCTTCTTCAGTCAATCAAACTTTTAGTAATTACTAGAGGCACTTTATATACCTTAGAAAACTTCAAGAGTCATATTACACAAGACTCAGTTCTCAATATTAACAAAACTCACAATTCACATCAACAGATTTATTTTTTTTTCAAGACTGATGGTTAAGGCAGAACAGATTTTAAATGAAAATATCTTATGTGATCTCTTCAATTTGTGAGGGGGCAGGGCTTGTGTTTCTGAGACAGTGCAGGTTTATGTTCTGGGCAGAGGTACATATACACCCACTCACAGCCTACCCTCCAGAAAGGCTACCACTGGCTACCTGCAACTCTCCAGTATGCTGCTTCCCAATAATTTTAGAAGTAATACAGGGAACAAAGGATTTCCTTTCCCCCCTGAAGTAAGGGTGCTATTTCTTTGAGCAATTTACTGTTACAGCGTCCCCTGTGCCTGCCCCAGCCCCAGCAGAGGGGGCTGTACCGACGGTGGTCAGCACAGAGTGTGTGTGGTGTGTTCTGTGCTGTGACATCTCCAGAACAGCAGGATAACTTCTCTCAGCCAAAGGTGTGAGTTTATCTGCCTGAACACATGCTCATATCACACCTTTCCCACTCAAGGAATGCTACCACAGGAATTTCACATTATATATTTATTCTGGTGCCAACTGTAGGCTTCTGTCAAAATCAGCAGTTTGCATTCCCTCCTGTGGTTTGTCCCTGCTCCAGGTCCCTGTCCCCTTGCCCATGTCAAATTCCATGACTGGGCTGATCAAAAGGAAAAGGCAGGGGGATTTCATGAGGCTTTTTTAGTGAGATAGTTTTCTGTCAAGTTTGGCCAACCACCTCTGCAAGATCCAGTGCAAAAGGGACAGCAGGAATACCAAGCCAAGAGTGGAGCTGGGAGCTTATTTGACAGCAGCTGTCATTAAATAGGCTGAGGTGTAACACCAGACACACCTTATGGGGACTGAGGTTGCTTTATTACATAGTATGAAAGCCAGAAACAATGCTGAGGAAAAGAGTGAAAATTGGAGATAAGCAGGAAAAGGCGTGCAAAATAGCAGAGAGATCCATTAATACACTCTGATTCCAGGCAATAGATCTGATTTTCCTTTTGCTCATATCAAGCAAAACCCATTTGCTTCACTCATGTTGCTTCAGACTAACTCTGAACTCATTTAGGATTTGTTCAAAATCCCACAGCCCACCCAAAAACTGGGATGTCAGTCATGTCCCACTGCTGGGTTTCACTGATTTGTGTGCTTGGGTGAGACCAAACACGTACAACCTTGCAAAGTTCAAAAGGCAGATCATGAGTTACCAGAGATGCTGCCTTCCCATGGTGGGTGTAAGAGAACTGTTACACAACTCTCTATTTAGCTATTTGCACCTCTGACTTACCAGATCTTAGATGGCATTTCCCCTTTAGACTCCCTTTTAGCAACAGCAGCGATTTTTAACTAGAAGCAGAAATCTCTTGGATTCTGACAGCTGCTTTCCTTTGTCACCCAGAGGACAACAGGCTCTAACTTCTAATCTTGCATTGTTCGTCTTTTAAACTCAAAACTACCAGAATCATCTGTTAATGAAGGCAGAAACATTTGCATGCTAAGTTGTTTCTGAATGATTTAAAAATGATATTACCAGCATCCTAGAGAAATAACTATTTAAGAAGTCTACCCAATTTAATATTTTTATTACAGTTTTCTATTTATACAATAATACTGATGTCCCTGGTGTTTGACAGGCACACTCATCCTCATCACTTTACACTTTAAAGACGTGCTGAACCATTAACTGCCTAATCCTTTCAAAATCTGTGTTTGGAACACGGGTATTGTTATCTTTCCCGAGCAGATGGGGACATTTCAGTGCCACCTCTCTGTGTCTTGCCCAAGAGCACAATGCAAGAGGCGAGAGCAGGCTGGCAAAAGGACACCTCATGCCAGGTGGTTTTCCTCAGCAAGGGGACAGCCTCACACTGTAGAAGAGTGCTATCAGGTTCCTGGGCTTCTGTTCCTTTCCATGGGCCTTCCTGCCTCTCCATTTATTCTCAAATAGGAACCAAACCCCCAAAGTAGAGCACACTTTGTGTCTGTGTGTGGTGTGTGCTTCTGTGCAGTGTACGGTGTGACACCGTGTAATGAGATATAAAGAACAACCCAGTCTCTGTATCTACAGCATTAGGGACTGCAGGACTGGGCAGGATGGATGCAGATCTGGGCAGCTCAGATTTGAGCTGATCATACCTGCTCAACTGCTAGAAAACAGTATTAACCTTCCCATGTGTAATTATCACCTCCACGGATGTGAAATATCTTCCAAGTGATCATTGATTCAGTGTAAGGTTCAGAGCCAACCTTCAGCTGACACTTTGTGTCACAACAACTTTGCTTGTCACCTAAAACCTCTGGGGACTGGCCTTGCTCCAGCCCAGGCTCCCAGGGTTGATCCCACTGCTGCCTGCACTGGAATCTCGCTTCAGAACAGAACAAGAAATAAATATTTGTTTATTTTCAGGTATAAAAGTGAGGAAGACAAACCCCTGGTGCCTCCCTCCTAAACTGCTGCCTTGTCTGTTAAACCAACAGAAAATGGTTTCTCATTTCATATAGACACAACTATCTTGAATTTCCCAGCTGTTGTCTGACAGATAGCATTGGGAGGGGAAAAATAAAACAAGCATAGAGTATAAACAACCCTGGGGACTAAATTTTGCAGACTCTGAACATCAATGATGTGCAATTCTTTGTTTGCTGAGGTGAGCAAGTACACAGGGAGAACTGTACACAACAATTATGTTAAAACACTGCACAACACTTGAGCTTTAAATATCTCAGAGGAACAAAACATAAGTGCAAGAGAGATTTTCAGCTGTTTCTTTAAGAGGGAGAGGTGAAGGTTATGCACAAGGCACCTGGTGGTAATCAAAGGTAATCTGAGAATGCTTATATTGGAAGAACCTCAGGCATCCCTGGGATGTGACTGTGGACCTCAACCAGAGACCCTGCAGGGATCAAACGTGAGCATCATTCCCAAAATTTCTCATTAAAAAGCTAAAAGAGAGGAAACTAATGATTTTTATTCCACACAGTTTTTCTATTAAAAACCAGTGGGTTTTGTAACATAAACAGATGTATCAAAGCTGACACACACTCTCAATGGCTGCCACTGCAGGTGCCATGAGGTTTGCTCATGAAGGAGAGCTCCTGTCTTGGGGACGGCTTTGGAGGGGCCCCATGCTCTACAGTGTCAGCTCTTAAAAAAACACCTCCCCTGGCAAGATCTGTAGAGCCCACAGCAATATGGGGCCTCGGATGTATTCCTCTTCTCTTTGAGACAGACAACCCAACACTTCATGAAAACAGACCTCAACATCTGGTTATTTGTCATTGTTTGAGAAAAATGTCTGATCACTGACAGCACCTAATTTCTCGCCAGCACCCTCCACTCTTTCAAATGTCTTCAAATCATTTGACAGATGTTCTCCTTTCCCTCCAAACTTGTTCTCTTTTAAAGCTTATTTTGAGTAACTTACTGACACAAAACTCCCCACTAACCCCAAAGATCTCAGTTCACTCTGGCACAGACCCTTTTCCCAGCCACCCAGCCATGTGAGCTACAGAGAGAAGTAGAAGGAGCACAAGGAAAATAATCAAAAAAGCTTTAAAGAGCAGAAAAGTTCCAATAAGTTCTTTAGCATAAATAACATTTCCCAAACACACCTATTAATATCAATGTGCAACACCAAAGGAAGAGAAAGTACATTTCATTTAGCTTATAATGTCACCAGCATAATAACAGCAATGGTTCATCCCTACAGGAATGACAGAGATGTGACATTAACCCTTCCATCAGGGGAACCTGACCTGACCTGCAAAGATAGTGGCATGAACGATGTCAGGAGAAACTGTAGGAGCAAGTGAAAACACTAGAAAAATGTCTTTCTGATCTCAAAATCAATTACAAAAATTACCCTATGGATCCATTTAAACGATGGCTGCATCCTGCAGAACAAGAGCAAGTATCAGCTGTGGAAGAGCTGAGCACCCACAAGCTCTCCCACAAGTGGGGCACCAGCTGGTGAGGCTGGTTTGCCCCAGAAAGGCTCTGCTCCAGCAGCACAACTCCTGGGACTGGTGTGGAGATGTCAGGGAGGGTGGGTGGACCAGCTCCAGAGGAACTGCACTGGGCTCCATTCCCTGAGCCAGAGCTTGCAGACAGCAAGTGGTCCTTAAACCACAGATAAAAAGCCAAAACTCCTTTGGTTTTCTAAGAACCCAGATTAATTCTTATTATTATTGTTGTTATCATCATCATCTTTCCCCCTGCATGTTCAGCATTTTTGCCCCCATTCAGAATTTAAAACATTTAACAAAATAAGTAACTCACTTCCTATTTAAATGTTAATATTTCAAGCCAGCAGTAAATACTATACAAGGTAGTGATAGCCAGGTCTCTTGAAGAGCTTGGTGAGGTGGACCAGGTCCATGCACAGAGCCCTCCTTACATAAGAGGCCAGCACTGCCCTTCAGCATTCCCAATCAGATCTGGAATACCTGTTGTAACTACAGCTTGCCTTTAGCCTTTCGCTTCCAGCAATTATTGATCTCAGGTCTCACTGATCCCTGTGGCAGGTCCATCAGACAGAACAAAATGCTCAAAATTAATGAGCAAAATTAACAATCAGAAGAAAAGCAGAAACCTTTTTATTCAAATAATATAGAGATTTACACTCCAATAAGCCTGTTCTAATCCACATATTGAAAATATGACATATTCTGCACTACTTAAAGCAATGAAATCCTTAGTGGCAGACAGAAGGGGCATATGTTTATTGACTAGAAAGAACAGACCAATATTTCTTAGACAAATTGAGGCAGTAAGGACTACAGAGCAATCATATCTATTTAAGGATCAGCTTGGGAGTTTTTACAACTACAAACAGAAATAGGATTTTGCTGTAAGCCTGCTATAATGTAGAGCCACAGCAGACAGGGAGACAGTTTTCCAGTATTTATAAAGACATCAAAGTATGGAGGGGAGAAATAGGCTTTAGTTCTCAAAGAAAAAATTTAAGTCATTTGGGAAAAAACTTGTGAAGTTTCACAAACATCCCAAAAGTTTGGGATCTTCCCACTTGCTGTTAACAAGACCACTGCTTTACCTACACTGAGGTTATAAAGCATGCTTCTTAAACAGAGTGGGAATTACATGTCCTTGACAATTGCCCAATAAAGAGAAACCATAAAGGCAAAGAAATTCACAGGCAAGGACAGAATAAGGTATATTTCCTCAGGTATCTTGGCACAACTGGGAGCAGATGAAGGCTGTCAAACAGCACCCCTTGGTGATGGGGTATTGAGGGGCAGATGTGGCAAATCTGTTCCAGCCTTCACCAGGATTTTTCCTCCTTCCTCTCTCTGTTCTTTGGCTTTAAGTGTTTTCAACGTGATTTTAATGCAATGTGTGTTGCACGAATAAAACATTGTAATGGAGGCATGTGCTGAAATCTTTCCAAATTTTCAAAGTATTAGGAAAGAATAGTTCCTCAGTGGTTTGCAATGCGCAGAGTTTACACACACCTGCCAGTCTTTACAAGAGGACATTGTGTTGATGCTCAGAGTTTGACTGACAACTCCTCTTGTCATCGTAGAGATCTGACCTCGCTCTCTGAGACTTCCTTGCATTCTTCATTTCAGGAAATAAACTGCTTCCTTCCACATTAGGAATTGAGTCCTGCAACTGCCACATATCCCAGCAAACAGCAAAACCCCTCCCCATTCCCACTAAAGGTTTTGGCAGCTGCTCCAACAGACAGGGGTCTGAGCAAGCTGTGCCAGGCACATCCCCACCCCCTCAAACAGCCAAGGGCACAAGCAAACAGCCTTTGGTCAAGATTTCCAGCTGCACCTCAGAGGGGTACAGGATGTCATGGGCTGGGAGGGATGGTAGATGACAGCGGTAGGTCAGAAATCTGTCCCAGCTGAAACTGCTGGTGACTGTAAGCTGTAATGTTGTGTCACCCAGGGAAAGTGGCTCTTGGTGCTAGACAGGGTGCTTTGCTGTAGAAAGCAAATCAGCTACAGAACAGCTTGCAAAGCACCATCCTCACTGCCTCTGATTCACAACCCACCCTGTTGCACAGAAATGCCTTTGCAAGCTGCAACCTCTTCCTACTCCCATTTCTTCTTCTCAGCCAAGAGCTGGGACAGCAGCCAGCAGACTTTCAGCTTTGTACCCTTCACAGTTAGTCACTTGTCGTGACAAACCCCATCCTGGCTGGGTCTGTGTGTGTGGGGTGTGCAGCATCACCCCCTCACACGGGTGCGAGCCCGCCGGCCGCTCCACTTGCTCTGCGGTGGCTCTGCTGCTGCTGCTGCTCATTAGAGGTCATTAGTAAAACTCCTACACCACAGAAGTGTTTGCTAAGAGTGCCCAAAAGCTTTCACTCAAGCTTAGATAAGGCTGCATTCATAAAAAGCAAGGGTGCTGTTATAACACTTACCAAGCTGTAGTGTATTTTTAGAAGAACCTGTGTTGAAGCCACCCTCTGCTGTGGGAGAGGAGCTGAGGAGTTTGCCTACAGCATCATCTCCAGCTCTCACTGCCCAGCCAAACAGTGTCCAGCTGGGGGAAAAGTCACAAGTGAGCGGTAGGATGATGTTATATCTCTAAGTGGAGGCACAGGAACACTATCAGTGTAAATGATTTAATATTTTTAGGTTCCACTGAGAAGCTTCGAAGAAAATAAGAGTCCTGTTATGCTAACGGGCTGTGATTGAAAGAAACCCACAGTTTTGTCCTCATATGATCTTCTATACTAAGAAGCTGAGTATGAATTTACACTATAAAAAGCAACCAGCAGAAAGGTGTGAAGTGTTCTTTACATTTGTATTTTTCCAAGTTCACCTTTCAGACACTGTGAATTTTACAGCTGCATGGCAACTGTTCTAAAAACTCTGAGAAAAATCTACATGTGCAATCAGTGGCCAAGCTGCAGGGGCTTCAACAGATTTGAACATGGTGTCACACAAGCAGAGATGAGTTAATGTGAGACGACCAAAGTGATGCAGCCAATAACTCAAGTAGATTTCTGTCAATATCTACAGGTAAGATAACTTCAAACCTGCAAATCAAGTGTAGAGATTTATTTACATTTCTACAGAAGTTAGCTAACCTTTCCAAAATGCCCCAGATGTATTAGTTTCAATTCACTTTGAATTTTGGACCAGACAGGCAGATTTTTTGCTATTTGCCCCAGAGATGTTTCCACAGACTTATCTACACTAATCCTTAGGAGAACAAGAGTTTAAGATGTATTGCTGAGCTGCTTTGCATATCAAGTGTAAATCTTAAATGCTACAGGTTACATCTAACTGTGGTACTCCATCTACATTTAAGTCATGACTAAACTATCTGTACATCTCAACATTTGCTGTAACAATTTTTTTTTGAAAACTGAATCAAGAATCCATGAGTCACTTAGGAATTTTTATCAGCTTCTGAGGATCAACAGCACATCTCAGAGTTGGCTCTTTACACTTGGCTGATACAAGAGGAATGGGCACAGATATACAGAGCTTTGCTGTGCCAGCACAGCTAAATCTTCCAGAGAAGTAACTTCACACAGCATATGAAAATACTTATTCCGTAGCATCAGCATTCTTTACTATAATCCTGTTCTTCTTCCAAGAGCAGAGCCTGGACACAAAGGAGCAAAAAACAAGTGCTGTGGTATGTACAGAGAGATCTACTGTGCCAGTGGAGGAGCCCTGAGCTCCACAGCCACTCCAGGCAACCCAAGCAAGTCTCAGCTGCTGCCTTTGCTGCCACTCACAAAGGCCAAGGAAGGTGCATCCCCACAGATGGCTGAATTTTGTCAATCACACAAATACTGAAGGCCACCTTTGTGGACCTCTGTAGTGCTTTAACACATGAACAGACAGATATCCTTGCCAGCACTTCAAATTAATTTTTCCATGGTGAACCTCTACTGGTTTTTGCACATTCCATCACTCAGCAGAACTTGCTGCTCTCAAAAGCTGCTGAAGTTACTCATTCTGGCTTTCATTTTCACATGGTGAAGTGCAATCTAGAAAACCCTACTTAACTTCTCCCACTTGTGCATCTTAATGTGAAGAGAGTACCCAGGCAGAAGCAGAGCTAGGGAAGGAGCAGGTTTCTAGAGCACAGTAAAGCTCCATGGTGTTACTTTGGTGCAAACTATTATATAATTTAAATACAGGTTTCCTGCTCTTTCTTGGGAAAGTTAGTGCTTGCTGAGACTCCAGTGACAACAGCTCCCTTCCCAAACAAATGGCTTCAGCAACCCCCCAGCAGCAGCCAGGCTTTTAAGCACAGACCCATTAGCCACTCGTTCCATCAGTGGTGTTGGCAACGAAGGCGAGAGCGCGATGATATTTATTTTTCACAGCTGAGAACTTTGACAAACAGCATCAGGCAGCAAAGGCCAGTCGATTTATATTTCTTACAGTATATATTCTTAAGAATGGCAGTCACCATTATGGAAGCTATCAAAAAACTAGCTCTGACCTTAAATAAGTGTGCTCCTATGTCAGGCAGTTTCAGGAAGGAGAATTTACGAGGCAGATGCTAAACTCGGAGAAGGAAGAAAAGTTGAGTTACTCCTGCTGGAGCTGCAGCCTGAGTTCACAGCACGGGATGCAGGCACTGATACTTGGTTTAATTCTTTGTACCCCTTTAGGATAACAACTTAACCACCCTTCACCTTTGGGTCAGACTGGCTGCTGGTCTATTCAATATGACTGTCTAAAACACAGCACATCAACCACAGGGCTCCTGGCTGCTCGGTGTGCAGGAGGCAAACTGAGTCACAGGTGTATGAATTGACTTTATGTAAGGAGCAGAGCACAGCACAATTAGTTCTGTGACTTTACAGACAAGAAAAACTGCTGGAGGAGCAATTCTTGCAGCGCAGGTTTATTACCTTTTGCCTATGCTTTCCTCACTGAAAATTCTGCATAATAACAGAAAATCTGTCATTTCTCCTTTGATGTTTCAGAAGATAAGACCATTAATTATTAATTTTCTTTGACTAGGTACGCCATTCTTTTGCAAAAATGGAATCCCAGTCATAGCACAATGTTGTCTTGTTTATTTCTCTTCCTGCTTTAATAATGCTTTGCAAAATATGCTTATTTATTTTTATGAAGCTAGCTGAAAATTATATTGCTCAAATTTCTTTTATGTATTAATTTGAAAAAAAAATCAATAAATCACTAGACCCTCCCTTTGGCTCTCTTACATTTATTAAATGGACTTATTTTAAGTTCATTTGCAAGCAAAGGAGTGTTAACTTAAGACCCATTCATCATTTTCTCCATAAGAAAATACCAATGAATGCAAACTAATTACAGAAGAAGGGGGGAAAAAAAGAATTGATACTCTTTTTAAAAAGGTACTTGGAAAAAAAGATACTTTTCTATGCAGCCCCATCAACCAGGTATTGCTGCATTACCTAAATACACCACTCCAAAGACTTTTTAAATGGTGGGACAACATGTCATGCTGTCAGCTTACCATGTCACCTACTGTTTTGCCCAAAGAAAAATGAGATAATTGCTGTTTTTTCTCAGATACTGTTCCTCCCACTGCTGCTTAGCACTCTGCACTTGCAGCCCATTCCTTATCCCCCCCTCGGGGGCTGGTGGGGTTCTGTGGCTGCATCCAGGGCTCCTGCAGGTGAGGTCAGGCTACCTGTGCCCTCACTGACATCTGCCTTGTCTGAGGAGAAGCAGCATTTTCCATGTCATAGAATCACAGAGTCATAAAATGCTTTGGGTGGGAAGGGACCTTAAAGACCGTCTCATTCCAACCCCCCTGCCATGGGCAGGAACACCTTCCACTAGACCAGGTTGGCCAGAGCCCCATCCAACCTGGCCTTGAACACTTCCAGGGATGTACAGCTGTTTTCAGATTTTTATCCTTGGAAACACTGTTTGGCAGGAAAAGGAATCAAGGAAAAAGGAGTATTTTCCTTCACTTTGCGCAAAGCTAATAGAAACTTGAGAAAAATGAGAAAATGGCAAAGAGAGTAACATCAGTTGTAGGAAGAAGGAAGGAAAGGGAAAAGGTGCAACATTTTTAAAGCATTTTCCTCCTAGTTTGATTCACTTAAAAACAATTTGAAGCACAAGCCTGCTCTGTGCAGAGAACGGGTCCAGCAGCACCTCCTTCACAACACTTCCCATTCTGCATGGGGAATCACTCTCTCCCTGCTCCTTGCCAGCCACCACTTTACTTTTTCTGGTCTGCTCTCACCACTTCTGCTGTCTGCCCTCTTGTCTTTGTCTCTTTGTAAAGCCTCCTGGAACACAGCCCAGCTTGTTCAAGTTCCCAAAACATCTTGAAATTTAATTCACTCCCATTTTAAGTCATCTATCTCCGTTTCCAACCAAGACACAAGGAGAATGAGCCAATTTATTATTAATAAAAACCAAATCTGCAGAGAAAGCCAGGTCTGTCCACTCTCAGCACATGGCAGAATGTCCAGCTCAGAGCTTGGTGCAAATACTGACTTGTAGGAAGGTAAACTGGGAGCACAAAACTCTCTGTACAGGGACAGCTCACTTTGGAAAGGTGCTACAAATACTGTATATGTTGACATCAAAAAGATGATCAGCAAATAGATCAATGAGCAGAGACTTTGCTGAACACTGTGGCTGGCTGTGTACACTTTTTGACAAGTAACTAAGTTACTTTTACCCTTTCCTATGACCACTTTCATCTCTTTCCTGTATCTCTCTCTCTCACCCTGTGCACTTTGCAGTGACACTGTGTTGTATTTTCCAGCACTCTTTTTAGGGGCTTTTCCCCATCCTGCTGACAACCTCCCAAGCTAATACGAATGAAGAAGGTGTGAAAGTGAATGAGTGTGAAACCATGGGACAGGTTTCTCCTTTGCTCTCCTCATGCTCACCCAGCACAAGTTCCTGAGATAAAACACAAACCCCATCTAATTAGCTGCCCTCGGGACTTGGTAATTAGCACTTGTTCCAGCAGGCCTGAGCCCCTCAGCATTGCTGGGATCTGAGGTGGGCACAATGCTGGAGCAGCGGGGCCTGCTTTCTGCCTCCTGCCTATTCTGTGTGCTGCCCACCACTAATTGTTTGTAAGTGATGTGCAGTGAACACAAATTTGAACAGAAGTAATCTATAAAAGCAGTTTAAATCACCAGTGTAAATATTATTTTTGTGCATTAGGCTTTTAATTCTTGTCCTAATTCATTGACTAATCATCTTAATTGGTGAGACAGTTGTTCAATCCCTGTCCATTTTACTGCAGCCCAGCAATCTTTGCCCATCACAGCTCTCTGTCATCAGTACAGAAACTGCAACTGCTTCAACTGCTGATCATAGAGCCACATTTCATGTTCCCGTCCACGGAAATGCATTTGTAGGGATACTAACAAAAGAGTGGATTATTTGTGCATTTCTTTGATCTATAAATAGGACTCCCCTGTAGAGAATATTTTTACTACATTTGGAGAAATCTGGACACACTTATTTTAAATTATAACCAAGTAATTTTCATCTCATTTTGAAGTTCTGTGCCTGCAAGAAGTAACTGTACTGGGGTGAAAGGCCAAAGGAGAAACCTGGAGGAGCAGGTGACCCAGAATTTGGTAACAGGACACAGAGCTGCTTTGCTTTGTTCCATTTGATTTACAGCTGAGACTAAAACTTCTTTCCCTTCTGGTGGCCTGCAGGAAATGAGCTGACAGAGGCAAAACATCCACTCAAAGCTGTTGAGTTTGAAGATAACATGAGATGGGGAGCAGTGGCAGGAGAGCCTCACCCTGTGCCAATCCCCAGGGCAGGGCAATCGCTGGCACCAGGGAAGTGCAGAGGCAAAATGCTTCTGCATAATGGCCTTGCTGTGCTGTTCCTGCTGCCTTCATCCAGCATCCAGGCTGGAGACCTCCAGCTTCAGGTGATCTCATTCACGCTTCTTCTACATAAAGGAATCTTCTGTCACCAGCACATATTATTTTTTTTTTCTAGATTTGCAAGTCCTATTCATTACTTGTAATTTCTACCCCCGGAAAACTCATTTGTTTGGACAATTTGGTTTTAAAAAAAAAACCTCCTCAAGGTTATTATTCTCAAAATAATTCAAAAGTGGCAGGTGTGCACAGTGGAACACATCACCCTGTCACTCTACCACCAACCCAAAGCATAACCTACTGAACATGATAAAGGCATACACATGCCAGCTTTTAAGATAAGGTTACAACACTAAGTCACCATTTAGTTTTGCCACAAAAATGCAAAGAAAAATGTGTATAGCATTCAGAGGACAAGACACTTCATGTATTGAGTATTTATAGTTACAGCATTCAGGAATGCAAATTGAAATGAATCAATGCCAGCAGGGATGCCTAAAAGACATAAGTGAGAATTACAGCAATTAAGAATGTTGTCTCAAAGGAAATTAGTACAGTCCATTAATTACAATGCCTTAAAGGAAAATGTACCAAAATAAGAAAGAAATTAAAACATCAGGAAATTAGCAGAAAAATTGGGGTACAGAAAAGATAATGAGCATAGTAGGTATTTCCTACCCTTCTTTTATTAACAACAAAGAATGGAAAAAAGAAATGCTGGTAGGAATGGAACCACCATGAATAACAGAGCTGATATATTCTGCCAAAAGATCAACAGCCAGCTCACTCAAGGCTTTGCTGATCTAAGTTCAATTTGTCATTAAATTCTGTAGAAACTGGTTCCATGGGAAAGAAGACAAAAAAGAAAGTGCCAGGCTAATAGGTACAGCAAAAGTTGTATTTGTGATACAACATAGCTGGAGCTTCAAATGGCTGTGAGGAGAAAAATGTATGTTTACACTGTATGGATAAGTGGAATTCACTGTGCTGGGACCAGGAGCACTCTGGCAGAGTGGCAGCTCTCTTGCTTCACCTCCTGCAGGTGGAAATGTGGCTGTTTTAGTCCAAGGGCCATGAGTTCCCTGCCTGTCCCTGGTGCAGGTTGTTGCAAATCCTGCTGAGCCCTGTGAACTCCAAATTCACAGCCTTTCTGGGTTGCAATGCTTTGCCTCTTCTCCTTCAGACTCAGCCAGATGAATCCTGATGATCTGGCTGGAGCCAACTGCTGCTGCTTGATAGGGCTTTAGCTGGAAGAGGTTCAGGCATGGAAACTATATGACAAAAGGGAAAGAACCATCTCTGTGCCAGATTCCCAGGTAGGAAAACCAATGTGGTCACGTTCACTCCACCAAAGAGCTAGGCCTGTATCTTTTCTGTCTACTTTCTGTCTGCACTCTAAAATATCTTTTCAAATAATTAAATTTTAGTGACATTTGAGGCATTCAATTATTTCTTTAAGTGCACATTCTGCATTCCTTCATCTGTTGGTTCCATATATTTGGTACAGATTGAACAGCACCTGCTGACTGGATGAATCATTTGCATCCAAGTCACAAAATGGGAACGTAAGGACCTCCAGAGCTGCTGTTGAAATTGATGCTCCTGATGCTGCCAATTCAACTCCTGTTGCTGATACTAATCAGCATCTCTTTAAAATGATTGCAGCATTCAGATAGGGCCATAAAACTACCAGGTGGGCTATATTTTGTACTCCTTCCTGGTTTTTCTACAGTCTTCCCTATGGGAATGGATTTATTGGTCCCATCAATCCCTCTTACGGTCTTTAGCATGGGAAGGAGATGTCACAGAGTTTTAATGTCTCATATATTTCCTGAATTACACCATCATTATAACCAGCTTGGCACAAAATACTGTTTTCATCAAACCCGGTATTTAAGGCAAAAAATAGCATTTGTTAACTCAGCTGCAGATTAATGTAAATTTATATGCATGGATGAAATAGAAGATTTTTATTGTTTATTTAAAGGTCTTCTAAGCTGCATTTGCATGAGAACTTTATTTAAAAACATAGAACTTTTGTCAGGCCATATTGCTCTCCATCAAAAGCTGGCACAGTGCATTCAAGTCAGTAAATCTGAACCTGCTGAATTCAGCTCCACTGCATGTCAGGGAGCTTGATAAAAGATTATTTTCTTTAAAGGAGAGCTCATGTGAGCTAAAAGATGGCTCAAAAGTACAAGAGAGTTCTTTGGGCCTGGGGCATTTTTGTTCTGTTTATTTTAGAGGAGACATGAGTTTTAAATGGAAGACAAAGGCGGGTGGTCGGTTCTTAGTAATTTTCAACACAGTAAATCAGAGTCTCATTTAACTGATTTTTGTTAAAAAGCACTGATATTATTCTTTTACAGCACTTTAGACAAACACTTACTTAGTCTCATGATGCTCTTAAAGAGGAGGCAAGTTAGATCTCCTTGTAGTTTCCCTACTTGCCCTTGAGAAGCATGAAGAAGAAATTAAACCAGTGAGAGCTTATTTTCCATAAAACATTCTTATTGTCTCCAGGATGAACATATTATAGTTACAGCTGATACAGATTTTCACACAGATTTGTACATAAGAGATTCAAATATTTCTATAAAGACTTTTCATAGGAATTACTGCTTCTTACCCTTTATACTTTCTCCATCCCCTTCAACATCCCTCAGGCTTCTCTGTATATCTGCAAAGTCCTCAGTCCCCAACCAGATGTCCAATCCCTGTCTCCCTACAGCAACCATTCTCCAGTTCCTTCCAGCTACTCCATCCCTGCATTCCTGCTTCCCTACCACAGCATCCTGGTCTTCTTCATGCCTCATTCCCTTGGACCTAATGTTCCCACATGCTTTTTGCACAATATTCCTGTGGCTTTGCACTAACCTCCCACTTTCCTGCTTACACTCTCTGATTTGGCCCTGCAGTCGCAGCTGTGACACTGCCCATCAAACACACTCTTACAAGCAGACCAGGATTCCTTTCACCAGAGCTGTGAGTGCTTCAGGAGGCTCAGCCTGGTCCCCCACAGTTAAGCAAAACTCAGAGAACTGAAAAGCTATGCCTCAGACTGCAGGCACCTCATCTTTGCTACAGCTCAAAATTCAGGCAGGAATTTCTCCCCTGAATTCCAGTTTTCCCATTAGCAGCAACACTAAGGAGTGACATGAACCAGGAAGAAGGAGCTTTTTGGGGGGGGTGGGGGTGGTAATTAGCATCCATGGTGCAGCATTCCCTGGATATGCTTGTGTAAACACAGCACAGACATGTGCCAGGCAGCCATCTGAATGCACAATAATGGGATAAAATTAAAAGAAGGACAATCTTCACTTCACCAGAAATTCTCTGCTCATAGGAGTTATTCCAAAAAGAGAGAGGAGTATGAATGAAATTTAGGACATGTCAGCTGTGAGCACTCAGGTCATTGGGTACCACTCTTTCCTACTTATGGGTTAAGGAAAGGTTTTATAACCCACTGAATGCCTTGGCTTTGAATATTCATTTTTTCTTGCCTTTCTGTAGTCGAGAATTTTGCTCATATACATAAGCATGTCAGGTCTGGAGAAATTTCTACTTGTATCATTCCTTCCTCCCCCATAATGCCAAGTGATCAGGAATTTCAAATACTTATTTTGAATTATTTTCATGTGAAGAGGAAGGCAGAGTGGGCTAAAGGAAGTTTTCTCTGTCAGAGATCTCCACACACCCTCTTCCAGGTATCTGACATGTAATGACCCTGCCTGATGGACCCCTTGTGATGGTAACACAGCAGCTAAAAAAGAGCTGGCCAAACTAACAAGGCTCTGATATTGTGGATTGTTGCTCTGCACTTCAGTAAAAATGACAATCAATTAATTAACTGCCTACCATTCATTATTAATTGCAATTAATTACAATATTCCATATTCTGGGAGTTCTACAGGCACAGCTTTCAGTTAAGTCAATTTAGCAGTTCTAGAAACTGATTATTTTTTCATGCAGTGTGCTCAATACTCCTCACATTCATACATCATCCTTTCAGCCAAGCTATTCTGCTGTCTTCTATAAATCAAGACCTGAAGGGAACAGAGCTGGTCTGGAAGGAAATGGGGCCCAGGATTCAGAGATTTGGGGTCCCAGTCCTGTTGCCACCTGGTGCCAACAGGACTGGATGCAAAGCTCTATCACAGTTCTCTGCTTGAAAACAGAGGCTCCAGACTTCATGATAACTGATGCTTTGAGCTGGTTTAATACAAGGGGATATAAGACACAGCCAGGATTTCCAGTGTTCTCTGTGTTTTTCTGGTGACCCTGATTCTTGCTCACCTGTGCCTTCTGCTGCCACATCAGAAGAGGTTACGAGTCAAAAGGAGAAATATATTTTGCTCTTTCTGTATACTGGTAAAAAAGGCTGGCACAAACTGTGCCAGCAAAGAGTGAGGTCCTCCAGTTTTAAATAAAAGCCTAAAATTGTTTCTGTTCCCTTTCACTCAGCAATTTCTATACTCCTTCTTCCCATGCAACAGGGCCTCCTGAACTTGGATCAATGTGATGGCCTCATCTGGAGGGACAATAGCCTAAATACAAAGATTTCCTCCATAATTGCAAACCTAACTAATATCTGAGACATTTCTCCTTTCTTCACTTTTTTTTTTCTTCTTCAAGTTCCAAAAGATTACCCTCATCATCATTTTCCAGCTGGTAATTCTTGGTTTTACTGGGAAGGAGAATCGTCAGATCTCCATTCCTCTGCTTTTATTGCACGACCTTCTCAAGTGTCTGAGCTGTTATGACAGCCCAAATGATTTTCTAAAACTTAAAATTCAGAAGACATAATTTGCTCATCAAATGTGACTGTCCTTCTTCTCCTCCTCTGTGAAGCACAAATGTTAAACACTATATATTTACCACTCAACTGAGCTCAGTAACTGTGGGCACTGCAGTGCTGCAGTTCCCCAGAGATCAATTATCCATGTACCAAAAGATGACAAAGGTACAGCAGCACCAGGGCCTTTGCAATGGAAGAGAACTGAGTGGGAGATGTTTTTCTAGCACCTGCACAGGCAGAGCCCCCTGAAGGTAGGCAACAGAGCTTTCTTCTGCTGGAAACTTTATTTCTTTATTAGATGGTGGCATTTGGCATTGATCTCAAGAAGGCATTTGGGACATACATTACTTCAAAGCTAGAAGAAATTGTGTTCATGTTGGAAGAATTTTCTATGAAAATGAGGAAGAGGGATGACAGAAGATCTGCTGAGTGTTAAATGCAAATTACTGACTTCATAGAATGATAAACACAACTGTCTTTGCACACTTCTGTTGGCCATATAATGCAGTGGAGAACATCTGCACATTGCATATGTGCATGCTCTGCTCTTCACTTCTCTTCATTCCTCCAGCTAATATTTTTAAAATGTCCATATTGACTGTTTATATTCCTTTTTGATAGCAAATGTTCTGCTAGTAACTAACAGTTAATGGATAGGAAAGATTAGTTTCTGAGTACTGGGAATAACATAGCTTTTCTGCTATTATGAAGCCATATTGTTTTATAGATTCACTCAGTCTTTCTTTTATGTCCCTTGAATTTGTGTGCACAGTGTCCTAGAGCACCACAGCACATGAGCTCTCTACCAAACACACAGAAATCATTACCACAGGAAAAGAGCTGGAATAATCTTCTCAAAACTTTTTAATGGAGATTTACACTTGCTGTACTTTTTGAAAGCTTTGTCTGAAGACTTTGGCAACTGCTGCAAAGATAAAACTGAAATGTATTAAATATGCAAGAAAGTACTAATGTAACATGAGTTTGAATGACTAAAGTTATAATGTCAGAAAAATGTCATGAAAAAATGTTAAGATTTCCAAAACAAGCAGCAGTGTGTAATGTATTTAACACAATAATCTAGTACAGCTCCACACCCAGTAATAGCAATGTTTGATGCACTGAGACATTCAAATAAAGTCTATACAATAAAAATTGAACTGAACTAGAAAGATTGAAAATGACACATCCAAATTCCCTTAGCTGTTTCAAAGTCTTCAGAAGCAGCTCTAGTGAATGTCAAACTTTGTTTAAAGTCTTTCTCTTACCACACTCTCTTTCTGAAATTTTTTCACCATGGTTGCTGTCAGGGGTAGCAGCAGTGGGAGGTGACAGAACATTTCAGTAAGGGAGGGCATGGATCAAACTGGTGAACTGGAGATGCCACATTCCCAGTTTCCTCTTGGGGAAACCCCAGTGATATACAGTAGACCCCTCTGAATGCCCTCAAGGGGACATCTGATCTTCAGATGACAGAGTAAGGAGTAGAAACAAATTCTTGATCTGCTGAGCTGGAGAAGAGACAGGCTGTCTCCAACCAGGTTTCAAGGAGTTTGAAATAAGCAGCCCATTAGCCACCATCACCATTTGGAAAACCAGGCTTACAAGACCTACTCTGAATGTTGTGAGGTACAGTATGTCAAGTACTTTTGGTGCCTGGCTATGTTAAGACTCAGAGACGAGTGTGGGTGGGACAAAATGTCTCTGCCACGACTTTTTTTCCACAGCAGACAGGGTTTGTCTGAGTCCCACTTCCACTCTGCCTATCAATGCCTCAGCAAGGGAAATCTCCTGAACTCCCTCTCCCAAGGCACAACAGATACCACCTGGCAAACAGAGACCTAACCAGCTGCCTCCCCTGCCCTGCCTACCAGGACAGCAGTGACAATGCCCTGTTTCTGTACGAGGCTGCCCACAGGGAGCAAAGATGCTCACAAACTGTACTGCACAAATCCTAAGAGGGACACTGCAGTTCTCTGCTACCTGCAGAACACAACCAGGTAAAACATGTCCATGAGGCCCTTGTGAGAGGATCCTGCACCAGCCACCAGGCCAGTGTGCCCAGGATGTGCTTCTCCACAATCATGTCCTCCCCAGTGGAGAGAAGTTCAGCGCTCAGCAACTGGAGTTACAGGTTAAGCAACATCTGTTTAGCAAATTAGCAAGGGCTGAGTGTAGGAGTAGAAGCATTTTAAAATGTTATCTGCTCTTTCTGCCTGTTCCAAGAGGTTTTGAACTGATTCTCTTGCCCCCAGCTCCCGTTCATCCCTGCCTGTTTGCCTGCTGCCTGAATTGCTGCTCTGCCCCTCCACAGGAGCAGAGAGCTCACAGGCACTGCCTGCAGCATTACCTGAGCTCCTGCCAGCAAAGGTTACTTACACCTGCAAATTGGGGAGACTCCCCAAATGAAGGGAAATAGGGCTATCAGTCACAAAAAACGTGTTGGCAGCCTCAGGCTTTTGGGTATTTTCACAGAGAGTCAGGTGAAATAGGAAAAAAATAGGGCTTTTTAAAGTTTATACTGAGTTCTTAGAAATAATTTCCTACCTCAGCAGTCCTAGGCAGTCAGAGCAGGAGGCAGAAGTGCCCAGTATCTTTCCAAACAAATGGTGTGTTATCCTTCTCTATGTCTTTACTTGACATCAGAAAAATCAGCTCCATTAACACAAGGTTACTCTTTAGAAATTTTTCGTCTTGATCACTCCATTTATGTAATTTATTTTGGTCCTCTGATTCCTATTAGTTGGATCAATATTAATTTAAATCAGAAGGCTGTGCATTTTCTCTTGCTCCATTCATGCAGATCAGGTGCCCAGCGTTTCCCCTATTTGTATTGCTGACAAATTACTCTCAGTTGGAATTGCCAAGACCAAGTGAGAAGAGTGACTGCAACCAGTTTTTCCTTTCTGTTTTAGGCAAGGATAAAATGGGTAGCCCACAGCTAAACTTGTAAAGAATTCTATATATCAGACTTGGGAAAAAGCATGGAATAAAACTGGCCAATGCTTGAGGAAACCAGGTCAAATCTGAGACAGCTCCTTCCAAAGAGATGACTAAATACTGCAGCAGTCATCCCGTGGGCAGGGATGAAGAATTTGCCCTCCTAGGTAAAGGTGTGGGTCTGTGGAGTCAAGGTGGGACTGGGTGTAGGAGAGGGCACAAGCTGAGATGAAAAAACTGTGGCTTACAGACAGGTAATAATTCACGTAGGAAGGCAGAAAAGCATAGAATCATAGAATGGTTTGGGTTGGAAGGGAATTGAAAGATTATTTAGTTCCATCTACTCAGCCATCAGTCCACTAGATCAGGTTACTCAAAGCCCCATCCAACCTGGCCTGGAACACCTCCAAGGATGGGACATCCACAGCTTCTCTGGGCAATAACAGCACTTACAAAGCAAGGAGCAGCACAGTGAATCCTCTGCAGGCTGTGCTGAAGTAGGGGGTAAATACCATGTGAACAGTAGTGCAAAAGGCAGAGAGTGAGACTGGAGTAGCAACAGAGGAGGATCCTGGACAGCCTTAATGAGCACAGCTCAGAGCAGCTGTGGCTGTTTGGGATGTGGGTACTCAGGCAATCAAGGCTGATTCCCAGTGACAGCCAACAGCTGATGGGTCATTAGCAGGTGGCCTTTGCTTGGTTACTGTAATGCTGAGTGCTCAGTAATGTAAGCAGTGAGCTAAAACTCCAAATAAATCTGATAAAGGGTCAAAGGCCAAACATGTAACATCTCTAGCAGGCTTTGCAGTCAAAGCCTTGGGCCAAGGTGTTTCTGACTGGTTTGGGGAGTGATTTAGAGCCAAAGACTGTGCTTTAAAGGGTACTATGACACTTATCTAGTTACCAGTCAAACAGTGTGGTGCTGAAAAATCAGATCTAGGGAGAAATAGTAGTTTGGGAGTGGACACAGCTGTTAGCTAGTGCACAGAGAGGCTCTCACACCTGCACACTGCACAGGCTGGGTTTGCCAAAAACGACATGCTGAGGCAGGGCACTGCTCAGAGCAGCTCCACACCCTGGGTTCCAGTGGGTCAGTGCCCTGACCGCTCTAAATGTTCCTGACACCTCCTTAGATGGCTACACTTTCATTTGGATTTGCAAGTCACCTGGAATTAGTAAATGACCCAGAGGAAGAGTTACTCTGAGCTAACCCAAGTGAAGAAAGTCTTTTAATTCATTTTTATAGCAGCTTTTACAGCAAAGTTGAGTGAAAGATGTAAAATGCAAGGCACAGTCTGTTCATCTCAGAATTCAGTATCATTAGCATGAAATAAAGTGCTAAATTCATTTCTTTCCCCAAGCAAAGCTAGACTGTCTTGTTCACTTTCTCTATAAGCTTAAGCCCTCACCAGAATAATGCTATTGGCACCACCCTCCAGCAACACAGCCACGGGAGCATCGTAGCCCTCTGCAGAGGGTTACCACCCCTCACCTCACAGTGGCTGCTGTGGGCAAAAGCCATCTGCAAATTTTGTCCTGGCTTGGGTTTTGGAGATGACTCATGACAAAGCACAGTGCAGGGAAGGCCCCCAGCTGTGATACCAGCAGTGCTGCTAGTGGAAGCACTGGCAAGGGAAGTGACACAGCTGCACAAGAAGCAGGACACCACTACCTTGTGTGACCCCCCCATTGCTCCTGTCTGAAGCCACGCAAGTCTGTTATGGCTCCCAGCTAGGGAGTCTCAGCCTCTGGCACAAAGACTTATCACTTAGGACGGCTGCTGTCACTCTTGTGCAATGACTGAATGGCACCAAAACAACTTAGCTTCATACTCTAACAGACACTGAATTAATTCTTGAAGTCACTAGAAAGTCTGGGTGAGACCCTGTCACTGAAGTGCAGCTGCTTTCAGGCCCAGAGGCAGAGCCTGCACCAGATGGTCAGGGAGGAGGAACATCATCTCACCCGCTGCTGGCCACAGGGTGGAATGTGCCTTTTCCTTTTCTGTTCCTCAGCACACAATATCCCCCATGGCAGGGCTGACATCCAGCCCAGGCTCACCCACGAGGTGTGTAGGTGTGGGGACCCTGCTACCTCTGGTGAGTGCATCCAAGGGCTCAGAGAGATTGATGAGCTTAGATCAGTGCTTTCAGATAAAACCTGTTAATCCAACCCAGAAAGACCTTCTTTCAAATTTATTTAAAATTCACCATTTGAGAGAATTGCTGAATTCACACAGTGAGTGATTCAGATGGTTCAGGAGTTTCAGATTTCAAGGAGGTATTTTCAGGAAAGAGATGGCCCAAGAGGGAATATGTTTTATTTTCCAGTTATCTGGGAGGTAGAATGAGGGCTATACAGCAAATGCCATCTACTCAAAACAATGGCTCTGCTACAGTGTCACTGAGAAGACCCCACCAGCCATGGTGTGAAGCTGATCTCATGTGGGCAGGCACTCGGAGAGTCAATCTCTGCCAGCACAGCACCCACAGCATCAGCCAAGTCTGCCCTCACCACTGACATATACTCCAACCAGGAAGACTGTCTCTGAATACTACTGTGATACAAGCAGTTATAATTATAATTATTATTAACTTGTGCAGTCTCTGTAATTAATAATCACCACAGACTGATGCTGAGCACTTTAGAAAACCAGTGTTTCCACAGTGGATGGCAGTGCTACACCTCTTGTAGCTCACACTGCTGCAGAAATGAGCTCAGCAGCTCAGCAGCTCAATGCTAGTTGCTGTTTCTACTTTTTCTTGGCAGTCTCAACTGTGCCAATGATCTCAACTGCCAGATCTAAGTTGGTCTTCCTCGAGTTTCATAGCTGTAGAGCAAATATTTCCAACCACGTACCACTTCAATGAATTCCTTGGCATTTTTTGCATTGGAATTAAATTATCTTTCCTCAGCTCCAGGCTCCCTGATAAACTTCCCACCACTCTGTAAATCCGGGCCCTTACTTTTCTTCTTTTCCCCTCATGAGAAGTATGGGGTTTCTTCATTTAAGTGTAAATGAAGAGAGAAAAGACGTGCAAAGGGGAAGAGAGAGACTCTATTTTTTCTCTTTATGTAGTTTGCTGGTTTTTTTGCATAGAAAACTCTTTGGGAAAAACAGTCATCTGTCTGATAAGGTAATGAAAAATACAAAGATATCCCCATGAAATTGCTTTGTCAAGCAGAACAAGGCAAAGTAACTCAACTGTCCTCAGTCCAACAAATCACACAACCCTGTGACTTCCTTTGCCTCCTTCTCAGGTACCCTGGGATACTTCAGCCCTCTCAGCAATAGGCATTCCACATGTAGCCATTATATTTTCCAGTGCTCCCCACTTCAAGTTTACCTTCCAAAATTGGGCACTGTGGGGAGGAAGGATGAGTAAGGAGTGTATCCTAACCTTCAGATGTAAACCACAGTTCTGATACAGCTGTACTGCCATTTCCATTATCCTCGAATGTGTTTTGATTCAACATCCATTCCACTACAAAGGAATAAGCCAAACACTGACTCATGGGCAGCCACTGCAGTCACTGCATTGGGGATGTTTAGTCACCAAACCTGCTCTGAAGGATAACACACCAAAAGCAGATGGGGAATGTGATCCAAATGGAGAATGCTACAGGTTTTGAGAGCTCACAGACACGGGGACTGCTGTGTGGCAGACTGAAGCAGTGTTTCCCACAGGTGTCCATCAGGACAGGCTCAGAGTCACCTAAGGGACACCACCTGCTGCCCTGTGCTTTAGGGGATGACCAGGGAGAAGCCTGGAGAACAGGAGTTTAAACCCATCACTGACAATCAGGACCTTAAGCAGTAAGTGTGTTTTTTACGGGTCAGCTGAATGGATTTGTAAGCGTGTCTATGCCTGACAAGGTGACAGAAGGCAATTTGTACTGTTTGAAAGCTTGGTAACAAAAGAATCAAGGGAGAGAATTAACATTTAGTGTGAGGACAGGGAATACAGGCTGGCAGTGGGGGTAAATTTATCTGATAGTGCAAAAGCAAAGGTACAGCCAAGATCAAAATCTGTTTAATTTATGCATGATGATATTATATTAACAAAACACTAATGAGAAAGCCTTCAAGTGCAAAAAGAGGATTTAGCTACCTTTACTTTACATGGAATCTGGGAGACAGATTCTCTGCATTTCTGAAGGCTTTTATAACTGTGAGATGAATGAAGTCCAACACACTAAGACACTGAACTAACAAGAGCTTTTGCTATTCTAGTCTTGATTTTGTAAGCAGTGAGGGCATGATAGAAGGTTTGAGTGTGGACAATAAATTGACATTGTGTAGCAAGAAGGAGATTCTGTTTAAATTAAATAGAAAGATAAACAAAAACAAGCCTGAAGGACAATCTTTTATATGTTAAAGAAACCTAGAAACCATCTGGGCAAACGTGTTCAGGGTCTGTGGGTGTGAGAGCCTGGAAGTTCTTGAATTCAGGATGGTGAAATTCCCAAGAACTTTAGTCAAAGGCATGAGAAAAAAAACAACAGAGTCCTTCAAGTCTAGATGTATAATCACTCCGAAAAAAGGGCCTATCATAAGCAAAGAGAGAACGCACAAAGAATGCAGAAAAGGTACAATCAGCAAAAAAAATCATGCTCAGAGACTACAAGATACAGTGAGGGTGAGGATTCTCACAAATCAGTCTGAATTATACCTTGAAAAGGACATAAAACCAAACAGCTACAAGCTCTTCAGCAATTTAGCCATATAGTCATGTGACAATGAAAGAGTGGAGCCGACAAAGCAGTGAAGATGAAGTAAAAAAAAAAAAAAATAAGAGTTGTAATTACAACTGAAATACTTTAAATCAGTTTTTAATCCTCTCCCCTTCTAGTTCTCTCCTGCTGTTTTAAACACCCTGCCCAGCTTTGAAAATCTCAGCCAACTGACCCACTCCCAGGACAGTGCTCAAACAGTGCTCCCAGGTGGCAGCAAGAAATAGAGAACAGCGGTGGCCCCGGGGAGGACCAGGAGCACTGAGCTGAGCTGAGGTTGCTCTGCACCAGAGCTGGTGAGGTGTGACAGGCAGCCAGACTGAGCATGGGCAAGACAGGCTGTCCCCAGGAAACAGGTTTTAAAAGTCTTAATTTCAGTCTAAGAGCAGGGGAAGGACATGTACACGCATGATTTTTCCTGAATTACACATTGTTGAAGTACATTGTTTAACAGTGAATGCTTTCTCTTTCAGGATTACATCTCACTGATTTGGATAAAACATTTTTTCCAATACAGGTTTCAGCTACAGTAAGTCATCATTCTATTGTCTGATAGGTAACCACACTAAATTTTACTAAAAATAATGCGTAAGAGAGCTACAGGGAAGAGACTGACAACAATCCAGATTTTTTTAGGGCACTTTGTCTGCCTTATTTCAGCAAAGCTTACGTGGTTTCCTCCACTTCTGCGTTACAAAATCCACCACAGCCTCTCATGGCAGAGTTACAGACATGCTGCCTGGAACTGAGAGGCAGAAGAGCCAGTTACAGGGGTAAAGTGCTGCAGAAGGCACTGCAGGGTTTAGTTATTTTGATGCCTCGTGAAGCCATCAGGTGGGCCAGGGACCAGCTCCAAGATCTGACAATTGGAGACTGCTTTAAGGCAGTGAAATCAGACAAGGCAGCACAAAGATTCGCTTTCTGGCTATGTACTGCTGGAAAGGATAAATTTTGAAGCGTGCAGTCCCTCTGTACATGTCAGTAACAGCTTTGTTACATGTGTAATAAAACACCCATTTGTCTGTGGCTGCAGGGCACGGGTGCTCCTTTACATCTCACTGTTGCCCTCAGCGTTGCAACACCGTGACAGACTCTGGAAGTGCTCCTGGCTCTTTCCAGTGCAAAGTCAGCTGCGTTTTTTTACTTGACAGCCAAAGCACAATTGCTGTTGCTCAGAAGGCAGGCAGGTATCACAATATGCAGAGAGATCAAGCTGTGTAAGAATCTTGCTTAGGCATCCATAAATCAGTTAAGTATAATCACCTGCCTCTCTTGCACTCAATTTCTCTGACCTCCAGCCCCACAGTGAGCTCCCTGGTCTTTAGGTGGGAAGGGAGAGACTGCATCCTGCTTGCCTTCCCTGTGCTCTCCCTTTCACTTTCCTGTTCAAGAAGAAAGATAATGAAAAACCTGCTGCTTCAGGATTCAGCTCATATTGCCTCCTCAAACTCGTCAATAAATCAGAAAAGAGCATAGAAAGAGAAACTGTGGCCAAAATAATTTCTTATCACGCAGAGTTTCCAACTATCAAGGTCTTTTTACTGCACAATACTGAATAAGTGCTGAAGCAGTGGCTTCCCTTGGCTCTTCTTCCTCTGATTTGTTTTAATAAACTATGCAGAGTCTGAAACATAAATTGCAACCTTTAATTTTTTTTTTGGCTAATCCCATGATCAGATTAAAATCTTGACTTCAAACACACTCAGCTCCTTTGGAATATGGCATTTATGTCTGGATCAATCACAAATTATCAAAAACTCCCTAAAGCTTTATGCATGTGGGATTTTTTTCCTGTTTTCTTAAATACTAAACTTCAACAATTAGAAGACTAAATGAGCTAAGGTGACATTCTCTTATTGTAAAAGACACACTCATCTCTCTCCCTCTTACAACCTCCCATCATTTTTCACTATTTGTTAGTCTTTCACGACTTTATCAACCAAGTTATATACATTTTTCCCTTACACACTGAAGGCCAATAATAATTACATAAAATGCATTTGATATAAAAGGCTATAATCACCCATGTGACACGAGGCCAAAAAATCATATTATAAGAACTGTAAATTAAGTGTTTACATGGCACAACATGCTCCTGGATGAGTCCCAAAAGACACAGAGCCTTGATCTAAATCTTGTATGTGACCATCTTATCTGATGGTGGCTTGTTTGCAGTTGTACCATCCCTTTTTGAAATGGAAACTACAAAAAGGGTTTAAAATTTGGGTGTGTGGATTTATGTGGCTACACAGCAATGCTCTGTGCTTTATTCTCCAATATTTTCCTAGTAATTACTACCGTTCTAGCTGGGGTTTTGGTTTGTTTTGTTTTGCTTTGCTGCTGAATTGACAATATAATGGATAGTTCTATAAAACCACTCAGGAAAGAGATCTTGGAGTTAATAGCTACTTCAGAGACCATCACCAAATGTGTTTTTCCTCCCATGTGCATCACTGCACATTTATCAACAGTGAATTTCCTCTGCCATTTTGTCAAAGTGTGTGACAATACGAGCTTGGGGATCCATTCCTGCAGACTCGCCTTGCCCTGCAGGGTTTGCTCTGCTGAGTTCACTGACGGGCTGCTTGGAGCTCTCTCATCAGCACAGGGGGAACAAATCTGCTGGCAAACTGCACCAACACAGAAGAGTTGATTCTAGCTGAAGAAAAATGTCACCTAAAAGCAGAGGTGCAGCAGTGCTGCCCTTCAAAGTTGTGGGAAGCTGAAAGGAACTGGTGCATTCGCTCCACCTTATGTACTCTCACTATGGGAGCACAGAGACCTGGAAAGCACATGGTCCCAAATGAACACTGCTTTTACAACCTCCAAAACACAGTAAAAATGCACATCAAACCAGAATACAAATGGACAAACCCTGAAAGAGGCACTATATCATTACTGTGTTGACCCTACAACCCCCTCTGATGTGATTTGAAGTACACAGTAGGCTGCTTTTCTTATTTGATGCATTCCCCCTGTGACAGCATACACACCCCTCACCCTACACCCAGTTTAAGAAATCAAAAGTGACTCTTACAATTAATCTGCTTCTCTAAGAGGTACTTGCCTTCCCTTTGCAAAGGAGAGTGCCCTGTGTTTATGCTGAAGGCAAGTACAACTCATGTGAGAGATAGTTGCTTTTGGAGTGTTGATTCAGACAAAGTACCTCAGAGAGAGGAGTTATCTCAAGGCAGTGAATAACGCCACAGTTATGAGCCTCTATAAAATATAAAAGAGTCTGCAGTCTAGGAGAGGAGTATTTAGTCATGTCACAGCTCCATGGTCTCCAACATGATGGGGTTGTTAGTCATAAAAGACAACGAGTGCTTTAAATTTAGGAATTAAGATTTGCTCTAAAACCTAGCAATGTGAATAGAAAAACTGGACTTGATGTTGGTGGAATCTGGGTGGTTTAAGCTTTTAAATTCATATTTTAGTCACGTTGGATATCTGCTCAGCTTGTGTGTTTAGCAATCTAGACCAAAAGACCTCAAAATTTAGCCCACAGATAGTCTGGCTTACCCTTCCTGAAGGAAAAGTCACAGCACCAGATACATGAGAAACATCTGCCCTTATCAAGAGCTTAATCAACACAGAACACAGACAACCCTTACTTATGGAGTATTCAAAATTCAGGTGAAAATCCCAAGGCTTCCTTTGAGAGAAGGGGGTGGTGTTATCATTCCCTAATCACAACCTCTCTGACTGTTGTAATATTTACATATTCCAGAAGCATCTGTCTGCACAAGGGTACACACACCCACAGGTTCAGAAGCAGGGCTTGATTTCCAGAAATTCAGATTCTGACAGAATCTGATGAGCTGACAGCTTCACTGACATTGACCAGTGTCTAATAATATTTTTTTTTATTGTGAGCATCTGCAGTCAGCAAAATGCAGCTAGAGAGTATGACTTTCAGGAAAGCAGAATGCTGTAGCTCCCTCCTATGGCATGATTCACATCCTTTTTCCCAATAATTTTTAACAGCAACCATCATATTCTAACATTTCATTAACTTTCTTCATTTAGTCAATTAACCCGCAGTGACAATCTCAGGGAAGCCACGCTCTTTTTGTGCTCTGCCGTTCTGTTATCCCTTAAATTAGAGGTGTTTGACCACAGGAATGCTGGCCATGATATAAATTACATTATGAAAATGGATGCAACTCATCAATTATGAAAATTAATTTATGATTTTTCCAAACAGAATAATCTATCTTGTAATAATTTCCTCCATGAAATGTCATCCAGCGGTTGAATGGCCCAGTTCAGGACCACTTTGGGAAGAGAACAAATGCAAGGAGACTGACATTTTTGGATTGTAACCTTTGTCAATACAGAGGGTACTGAATTTCAAGGGGTTTCTCTGACACTTCCTGCTTTCAGAGTCACCTTCCCCATACCATTGCTCTTCTCCTTAATTCCTTCAGTCCCAACTGTTGTTATGCTGTCCTTTAAAGCATCTGCTTGAATGGCAGCCTACAAAACATCAGTGCAGGCAATGAAGCTGATAGCATCATATAAAAAGGGCCATTAAATCACCATTTAAAAAATAATTTTTAACCTACACTATTGGGGTCACTAATTAAAAATCAATTCCTTTCTGTGTGGAAAATCTGACAGTAATTCAGTCTCCAATAGGTACAGTAAGATTAACAGCATGTCAGGTAAATGCAGCTGGGAAATGACATTTTCATTAGTGATTTATTGGGTGTGAAATTTCCACCATGGTGAGATATTCATGAACAATGCAGGTTAGAATGTCTCCATAAATATCCATGTTACTAATTACTGCTGAAGCCCACAATGGATTAAATGTTCACAAAGCAAAGCATTCACAAGCCACAGGAGAATTATCTAGGACAAGACTTTTGGGGAGAAACCAGAAATACACAAAACCCAATAAGCAGCAAATTAAGAGGTTTTCCACTAATCACAGCATATCACTTTTCCCATTCCCCAGAAAAACAAACAAACAAACCCCAAGAGAAAGCAAAGCAAAGCAAAGCAATGCAGTCTCTATTAGCTGTTTGTCCTTATGAGCAGTGCCAGGGACTGATCCTGGGCGTGAAGACCAAGTGGTAGAAAAGGCATCAGGTATTTTGTGTCCCCATCCCTCCAGCTCAGAGCACAATGTGTCCCAGTGAGTGCTGGTGAGAGCTGTGGGATCACCAGTGTTTGGGACCTGAGAGCACTCACAGTGACCTGTGATGGCAGGGCCAGGGACCCTCTGGATTCTCACGACACCCAGGGAGCTTCAGACAGGCCACACAAACCTTCAGCTTTGGCAGTGAACCTCTGCATAAAGGGTGAAGTCAGCAGAGCAAGAGGTAGTAATTGGTACAGACCATGCATTTTCTCTCTGCTCACTGCAGGTAGACAAATACCTATTCTTGGGCTGATCAGCAATTGGTACATGAGCTTGGGCTGGCTTTTATGGGGAGCCAGGTCAGGGTCTGTGCACCTTCAGAACCTGAAAAGTTGAATTTCAGCCACACTGGTTCCCAGTTGTTGGTGTTTGGATTTATTTTTTTTTCTCCCATTCTAATCAGATCACATCATAAATCTGTGTTAAAGCACAATCACTCAGACACACACAGTGAGCAGGTACTCTCTTTAATGGGAGAGACTGGAGAGGAGGCCAACATGGATTGGGATGGAGACCTCACAAACCACTTCTGCTGTTGGTTGACAGCTTGGCAACATGGGGCCTCAGACACAAACACATTTTGCCTTAGCATGAACATTTGTGGGCAGCAAGATAAATCTGCATTTTTACTAACCAGAGATTTCATTTTGCTTCCCTTTTTTACCAGTCTTTCACATGATAAATTGCTTAAGCCGATGTAGCTTCTTTGTCAAATTTGGTTCTTGGACATACCAAATATTCTCTCATGTTTGATAGTGTCAAACTGGCTTAGATAGTATTTGCTTTCAGTGGAATGAGCTTCACTGTGCAATGAGCTGGAGAATCAATAGCTGGCCACAATTACTAATAATCTGTTAGGTCTTCCCTGGCATTTGATAGCCCCTGAATAACAACATGCAGTATAAAGACATTCAGAGAGAAGCACAATCCTCAGAGTACTTCATGTTTTGTATATTGGAAGCTTTAAACTGTTTAAAAATAGCTTTATGAAATGTAATTTTGCACAGTTTGGACTAAATAGAAGAAACTGAAGAAGCTGATGAAAATGCAAAAGCAGCAACTTTAAGTGAATTGAGCCTCAGAAGCTGTTGGAAGATAATGGCTTCAGGAGTAATCCATTCTGTCTGCTGCCAGCCTTACACCAGGGTTTCTACATCTCTTTTTGAGCTCATTGTTAAAAGCCTCACTACATATTACTGACATTGTTGTTGCTGACTAAAATACTTAGTAATGACACAAACATCATTCAAAATCAAATTATCAGATGTACAGACAACATACTCTAGAATTTAATAGCGTGTTAAATGATTGCGGGGAAATGTTCTGTGAAGTCAGTGAAGCAGCAGCAAAAACTAATTCAATTCTCAAATGAGTAAAAGTGAGAAACTGTTCTTATAAAACCAATATTGTAAAAATACATGCTGCCATACACTGCTGACTTCTAGGGGAGGGAGAAGGAATTTCTTCCCCTAGCAATGAACATCTAATTTTGGTGACTGATGCAGTTCACCTTGAATCAAAACTGCTCTGTGTGCCTGGAATAACAGTGTCCCTAATGATTTAATGAGGAATGTCATATGTTCAAAATACCAGTCATGATTCAAAAGTATTTACCATTGATCATGATCTGATGAACATATGGATCTCAAGTTAAATGAAAGTCATCTTAAATTTCTGGAAATTGCTAAAGAGCAAGAGCAGAGTCTGTCTCCTACCTTCTGGAGCAAACAGTACCCTGGCATAAAACTTGCCTGGAACCTGAAAAGTTTCACATTGCCCTAAATTTGTGATGTGTGCACTGATTGTCATCTTGCTTCATCAGCCTCGTTCTGGCAGCACATCCCAGGTGAGCTGCCAGGTAGGAGAGAAACTTACAGTCATTACCTGCTTCCAAAGCCCTCAAGTCAACAAGAAAGAGTTTTCATAGTACATCACAGGAAAGTAAAAAGCAAATTACAAAAAACCCAAAGGTAAACCAGATGCTAATCCCCATTAGGTTTTGCCATCTGATTATGGGATTGACAACTGTGAAGAGGCACAAGTGGAAAGGAAATACTGAGCAGCCAGATGCAAAGTGCTTGTGCCACTTCTGCCCCACTTCCCATTTGTGCATTACAATTGTTTCTGTTTGTGTATCCTATATCTGAAGGTGCACTGACCCCATTCACACCAATTCTATCTAACCTTGTTGACAGTATTTGTGTCTTTTACTGAGAATATAATTAAAAAAAACACATCTGCTCACAAGATGAGGGCCTGTATCTGGAAAGAACTTCTATAGCTATTATTCACATTTAAAATGAAAACTGCTCCTGGACTTTAATATGTTTGGAATTATATCAACTTCAAAAACTACAAGACTTTTAGCTGTCTCAGAAACATATCCCTGAATGAATGAAACCAATATTATCCGAGGGATATGTGTTATTTTGGATCTCATGTTATTTCTCTTGGAGATGGGTTATAATGATGCTTGAGGTTAAGTAGTATGGAATTGAAAAGCGAGAACAGAATGATGAAAGTCTTAATAAAATGATGAAACTTTTAATAAAAGACACACCAAAAAAATAAGAACACAAATTTGCCATAAATAAGAAAGCACAGTATGGTTGAACTTTATGCCTCTTATATGCACTTTTTTATTAATGTTTTTTGTACAAAGCTCAGCATGTCCTTAAATCACTGAGCAATTCACAGTACTCACAGTGGTCTCATATTTTGGCTTAGAATGGCTGGTGCAGTGTTCCCTGTCTGTAGTGGAAACGGAGGTTTATAAACAAAACAGGCAAACAAGCTACGAAGTTCAACAAATTCGTGCTCCCTAGTTTATACAGAGTTGGTTTCTGTGAATGGGCACATGGCACCAGAAACCTCACTCCTATTTATGCATTCATCCAAGCCCACAGATCTGCTGCTCTGCACTGAATATCTCACCAACAATTCAACCTCAGGACCCTCCACTAAAAAATGGATTCAGCAGCCAGGAGGACTGCCTTCACCTGGACCTGGTGGGTTACTGTGGGTTTGTAGCCCTACTTATCCCTCTCTTTTCTCCTCACTGCTGGAGGCAGACTTCGAGCTCTGAAAACGCAGGGCAGGAACAGTCCCCACACTGCCCTGGGTGCAGGCACCCCATTTCAGCTGTGCAACATCAACAATCCTGTATTTCTGCACTCCCCAGAAGTGACTGCTGCAGAGCATTTAGTGGAAGTCTCGAACTGAAGAAACTCTCAAACTGAAGAAAAAGATTATAGTCCCAGGTCTGTGGGTTTTGATGAGCAAAACGCCCACAACCACGGGAAAGGATTAATCACTGTGGTACAAAATGGGAGTATTTAATGAACATTAAGAATATTCCAACACTGCTGAAAGCATGGAGTTGTCACACACAGCCCTCCCCTGCACAGCAGACAGTGACTGACGTGCAGACAGAGCCAGGATCTGAACTGAACCCACCCATGGTGAGTACTCAGTGCCTTTGTTCACTTCCCAGCTCTGCCACCAGCTTTGTTTTCAGCTATGGGCCACTCACTTTGTCTTTCTTTTTCTCTCCAACAGCAGGTATAATACTGTGGTAAGGGGAAGCTGATCAGGAAATACCCAATAGGTACATCTGGGAAGAGGCCATTGTGCTGCTATAATGGTTACATAATTCAGAGGGTAAGAAACACTGCTTTGGGAAGCAAATAATGTATTTAAAATTCTAGGTAGAAAAAAAAAAAGGAACTCCAAAATAGAAGGTAGGGAGAACACATAGTCCTTCCAAAGTCAATGGGAATTTTGCCTTGACTTTACTGCAATCAAGATTTCTGCATTAAACACAGAAGGATCCTGTATCCAGACCCTAAGCCTGTTGCATCTGGTACAGTATCACAGTTCTACTTTCTATGCATTCCTTACCTATTTCACAGTTTGTGTTAAAAGCAATATACAAGGGGAATGTTGAAAACCTGCAATCAGTGTGCTGCAGAGGAGGCCAATGCGCTGGCCTGTGTGAATCAGGATTGTTTCAGTTTATAAAATAATCTTTCATAAAGACAGGAGGACGACTCCAGCAGCATTCATATTTCCTAACACAGCCAGAATCCTTCAGAGCCCAGCGTGCTCAGAATGTGATCCCAAGTTCCATGTATTACATTGATTTTATAATTGATTATCTTCCCGGGGTCAGTATCTGGAAACCTGTAAGACATAATTTTTTTCAACTGATTTGTCTCCCTGGACAGCTGCTGCTTACAACCTCCAGCTTTCCAATAGATGATGACAGCATGGTGAAAGATGGCTTAACTACTGTGATCATTCACTTCCACCCTGTGGGCTGCAATCCAAAACTTTCCTATACTTCATTTTTTACATGCCGTAAATCATCATTGGGAAGAAAGTGTCCAGGTTTCCACTACTGTGAGTGTACAATTAAGTGCACCCAAAATGTTGCAAGAGCTGATTCAATCACACCTGGTGTTAAGCAATGTGTACTCCCACTACTGACCACCTTTCCCTCTGCTCAGCACAAGTTCATCTGCAGACACATCTTCCATCTGCAGCTCAATACTTTCAATACCTTGGTATTTTAAAGCCTGTTTTTCCAGGCACTTGCTGCCTTGTAACTATATGTCTAAGAATCCAAAGTCCACTAAGATCAATGAGTCTTCCCACTGACTGTGTGAGCTTAGATTTAACCCCAGAAATACCTGGCTTTTATACAGAAATATTGTCCTTCCTACAACCTGAAAGCCAGTCACTGACCTCCGAGGTACATTCACATCCTTATCTTGGAGGAGGTAGGTTGTTCCAAAGACTCTAAAGTGATTATTCATCCTATTCATGAATTCAAGAGCATGCGTATATATTTGCACAACTGGAAAAGGCCACAAGAATTGGAATAACAGCAGGTGGATATAAAGAGAGATAATTGTGACTAATGCAATAAGCAGTGGCTACAGAAAAGTAGCTGCCTAGCTGTTGCTGAATATTTTATTGGCAGTGCACTAGGGGCAAAAATCAAGGAGAGATTTGAAAAATGACAATGTAGTATTTTGTTGGCTTTTAGGAGAGCTTTTCTTGTGCATTATTATAGGAAAAACCATGACAATGTCTGATGGAGATTGGATTAATAGCTTAATTTCTAGGGAGTATTAAATTACCTGGCACATTGTAGAAACATTTATAATTTATAAGTAAAATGACATTAGCAATTTCCACAAAGATTAGAGAAATAGTCTAGACAAGAATTACTATATTCAAATCCAAGGTTCACACTTCAGGAGCATGTTTAACACCCATATCCTGCAATAGGATCCTCCACACAGAGGAAGACATCAGTTTTCCTACTTTCCCTGACTCTGCTCTCATGCAGACAGGAGTCAGATGAATTGAAGTGGTTCTGGGAAGAAACACCCCAGGGGAGCTGCACTGCTACTGAAGGTGAATGCAATCCCACTCCAGCTCCAGCACTTGTGGATTATACAGCATCCTGAACTGGGCAGGATCCTTTGCAATATCATCCATCACTAAAATGCATTACAGAGATGGAAGGTAGAAAACAACATAAAAATCTCTTTCTTCTAAATGATGTTATGGGCTGTGGGTTTCCTTCACAGGTGTCAGTATTTTACTTTCAGAGGGATGCTTCCCTGTTGTGGCTAAAACAAATGTTGCAAGCAATAAAAATATTATAAGGTTACAAAGAGCCATTTCTCAGCTTGCAAAGGCCGCATGGCTGAGATCTGCAGGCACAGGACAGGAATCATGGTTAGCTCAGAGTTAGTTCAGGCTCAGGGAAAGGAGATAAGTTTTGCCATTCTCTTCTCTGCTTTATTGCCCATTGAACATTCACATTTTAAAATTCACTTTACTTCCCAGTTACGTAATTTCTAATCCTCCTTATTTTTATCTACTATTTGAGATTCTCTCATTACTCAGGCCATCAAGAGGTACAGATAACACTACCTGCCTTTTAAATAGGTGTTCTGGGATTTGTAGCAGTAAATTTTGTCCATAGAAAGACACATCAGGGTGACAAGCAGCACTGATAAGGGGGTTTAGCCATCCTGCAAAGGTAAGAAGACAAGCAAGAGCCTGACTGACACACAGGCATTATCACATAAAGAGTAGTCTGACTCTTCCTTAAAGAGATGCAAGAAGGTCACAGCCTGTCCCCAGTTGCTCTGTGACACCATGCAGCTGCCTGCGGAGTGTGGCACTATTCAGAGCAAAGTGGGGGACAAATCTAGATGCAGATGATGAAAACTTAAGTCTAACTCCTGCCATCAGGACATAAATTGAATCCTGCACTGTGTTCGTGCACAAAAATGCACGTGACTGGTCAGTATGGGCTGGGCAGCTTATTGGAGTTGTTGGAAGGTGACCTGTTCTGCATTTGCCATGGGAGGAGGTTCCCTGTTGGGCAGCTCTCCATCCTGCTGTACCACACTGCAGGGCCAGGCCAGGGAGATGGGGAGCACAAGGAGATTTCAGACCTGCAGATGCTGGAGAAAGACATACTGCAGTGGTGTCACAGAGCTGCTGTCAGGCAGGGCTGAGAGCTGGAAACAACATAGTGAAGGAAGGAAGTAATAAATATCCAATGGAGAAGAACTTCCAACTGTTGGTTAGCTGCTGAAAAAAGGAACCAAGACTCTTGGTCTTTAATGTCTTTATACATAACTGTGGATAGGCAGCGCAGTTCAAGAGTTGCTGATACAATTTATTTTTAAATATTCTGAGTGTAATGCTAAAAATAACGGAAAACAGAATTACTCACAAGGAGTGCCCTTTCTAATCATCTTTAAACACATTCACACTTAATGCCACCTTTTTCAACTTCTGCAGAATGCACTCGAGCAATGGATTCTGTGCAGCAGGGAGGTATTAATTTAGCACTTTAGTGTGAGTCTGTTTTTGCTCAGTTAACTTTAGGCTATTGCTGTTTTATTGAGTGAATCAATTAGTCAGGTCCTATTTATTGCATATCTTTATTTGGCTTTACATCTTTCTTCTGAGCACTGAGTGTGAGCGGAGGCAGCTGAGGCCAGAGACGTGGTGAACTGTTCGACACATCAAGATGTTAGACTCTGTTCTGATCCATTGGCCAAAACCATGAACATCACAAGCTGCATTTTATCTTCTAGGAAGTTTGTGATGTGCAGGGGGAGGCCATGAGCCTGCCTGCTCATGAGCTGACTGATCACACAGGAACGTGGTCCCACTGAGCAGCAGCTTATTGTAGTGGTTCCTACTGGCTTGGCAAGGTCTTTTCAGCAAGACCAAATCAATGTCCCAAAGGGAAGAAAGTCTCTGGGAGCTGAGTATGAAAGAAATGCACTAGCTCACTTGATAACTTTGAATAAAACACATCTTTAAATGCTGAGTGAGCCAGGGACTTTGCTCATTCTTTGAAAACTCTGCCAATTTCAGCAACATTACTTCTCTCTCCCTTGACCAAAAGTAATTTTACAGCCCAGCCTCCACCTTTGCTCCACATTGGAGCATTCCAGAAATGGAGGAAACATTAAAGTATTTGGGTGCCAGAAGCACTCTGGCAATAATGGGATTCAAACATCTCCCATCAACGAAGAGGGGCCAGTTCTCCCCAGAACACTGTATTCCTCCTGAGGAGGAGCCACACCTTAGCTGAGGGTCTGGCTATGGCTCAGCCTGAGGGGACAAGGGCAGCCCTCCAGCAAACCTAGCTGGGCATCTCCTGGTAGCAGCCCCCTTCCCCCATCCCCCCCCTTTTTTTTTTTGCCAGATTTTAGTGTTATTTTGAATTCCAGATGAGCTCATGGCCTGGTACATCCAAGTGGGTGAAAGCCCTGGCTACCTGTAAGGAATGTGGAGCCCTTACTCTGCATTACACACCTGAAACTGTGGTGTGCTTTGGTGCCATAACAAACACAGGTTCTGACCAGCTTGTGTTCAGTTAAGGAAGCCTCCCTCTGCCCTCCCTTCTGCAGGGAAATGATGGCAGGAAGGTGGGAAATTTCATGGCAAGAGTCTCCAAGTCCATGGATTCAGCAAAGCAAGCTCAAGATCAAAGGTCTGCTCAAGACTTTGGCTTTCCCACCCACTTCCAGCACACTCCAGAGCAGAGTACCAAAACCTTCTGTGCTCCTTTTTATGCAAATAGGAAATAGCTTAATGCTTCCTGGAGCAGTAGGAGCAGGTAATGGCAGATTGGAAGAACACAGACAAACACAACATAAGTTCTGTCTAAAAATGCTGAGTCTTCTGCAATGCCAGAGCTCAAAGCTGCTTTCCCTTTGTTTCACTGGACACAATCTTCTACTTTTTACACCTGGCAGCATTTCACTGATCATGTTGGTGACAAGGACACAGGAAAGAAAAGAACAGTAAAAATATAGTTTTAAAAGAACATTCCTTTACAGAGACATCTAAATATGAAAAAAGGATATTTAAAAAAAAATGACAAAACCTTCTGAATTCTTCAAGTTCTGAGCTTTAAATAGAAGCCTTAAGTAAATAATTTTACCTGTTTTGTAACCCCTACCATATAATCAAGAAACAAGCCTGCTCTTGTACAAATCCTGAGCTGCAGCAGCTGCTAAATCCCTCTCCTCTAATGACTTCTGCTGTGAAGCAAAGTAATTGTTTTTAAATGCTGCTTGATACTTAGCAAAACTAAACTAAAGATTAATG
Organism: Manacus vitellinus; assembly: GCF_001715985.3. NCBI lineage: Eukaryota > Metazoa > Chordata > Aves > Passeriformes > Pipridae > Manacus > Manacus vitellinus. The sequence continues at coordinate 11,682,697 of NW_021938949.1, forward strand.
GTTTATAGTTTTCATTTGTATTTCCACTAGAAACAAGAAAAGCAGCCAAGCAAATATCCAATTACCTCTGTGCACAGCTTTCCTCTGCTCTGGTACAGTAGAACCAAGCAAGTGTGTTCAGTGTTTTTCAAAGAAAAGGAAAAAGTCTGTTCAGCAACAAACTTGCCTTCACCCCTTTGAGTCTTGGCTGTTTCAAGCCAACAGTTTCCCTGCTGAGATTGTTTCTTTTGTTTGTAGGAAAAAAGTCAAATCCTGGGATGGAGATATTATACCCCCACGTTTTCCACAGGGCACAATAACTGATCATGGGTATTCTTTTGATGCCTCCTCACAATTCTATTTAATAAGTAGTAATGAATAATATATATATATAAACCGTACCAGTTTTTTATCTAAAAGAATTTTAATTCAGTACTGATCAACAGATTTGGTCTCCCTGGCCCACCAGCCAGTCTGGATTTGGACAGGAACACTCTGGCTGGGGTCACTTCAAGGTTTAAAAGAAAGTTTCAAGACTCCCAAGGAAGAGACTGCTTGAAGCAACTCTTGTTCACGCTTGAGATGTCTCTGCTTGTGTGACAGGCCTGGGCACAGCGATTTACTTCCAGTTGACATTTTGCTACTGCTTTACATAAGAGTCGAAGTTGGGAAAAACACAGTGCACACAGGTGACACTTCTTATATCTTGGGAAGATTTTGACGACTTTTTTTCACTGTATACTATTACTCATGAAACTCGTAAAGGCCTTTGCAAGAAGTGTTTCGTTCTAGTTAAAGCAATCAGACAGGTGAAGAGATCCCCTCACTTCCATGTGGATGACAGCAGTTGCTTAACAGAACATGGAAATTTTGTACACTGTGGTGAGAACTGAACACAAATATTCCACCCAGATAGAAGCATCATTTATATACCTGCCCTGCAACAACCTGAAGTGACATTTGGCCAGAACTGGTTATCAGCAAACAACATGGGCTCTTTGAGGGCCCACTCCTAGCCAGGACCCTGTGTCACACCTCTGAAATGCACCATCACCGACAGCAAGTCCATACAAGATTCAAGTTGTTGGTTCAGGGTGGAGGTAAAACCCAACCCAAGCACTCCCTGTAAGGTCTCTGCATTTCTTTAGGAATCTCGTCTCACAACTGACTTTGGATTTAAACTCCAAACCTGGTAGATCTGTTCATGTCTACCAGATTGCAAGGCTGCATTTGAACCTGAGCAAGAAGAAAAATATGTAACTACAACAAAACGAAATACAAAGCTTTGCATAAAATTTGCTACCCTGAACCACAAGTACGGATCATAAGAGGGGTGAGTCTTGGATGAAAGCACAGCAGGAGCAGTTCTGTCTTTTTCACACCAAAATTACTAAAAGAACTCCATAACTTTAAGCATCATTTTATATTTTTCCCTTGCTACTGGTGCTAAACTGCCAGGAACACTGAAACATTATAAAACTGATTTATAAAACACCATCACCATGGCCAGCATACCTGTAGTTACCCCACACAGTTGTGTGTATCATGTACCTTTACAGCTACCCAGATGTCCTTCCCTCTTCCAACTCAGCTGGCTCACACAGATGACACTGAGCAACCAGAAATGCCACACAAAATAGTTTTGCAAGCTCACAGACTAAAGGCTCCAGTATTTTAAAGCATTCATGCGGTAGATTCTTATATTTTCAGAATTTAAAACTATCTCAAAATATCATTCCTTGGCATTTATGCTTGAAAACAGAAACATACTATAAAATTATAATAAACCAGCATTTTTTCACTGACTCCTGCATTATTAAATGCATTGCTTTTAGGAAATATTTTAAAGACTAACTAGGAAACTAAATAAAAACCTGCTTGGGCCACAGCTCTGCACAGCCTCCCCTCGAGGTGCAAGGATGGCCCAGGCTCTGTGCTTCTCTCCAATCATTCTCCAGAAGCACAAAAGTATTTTCTGCTATTCAAGGGGCTCATTTCAAAGCCATGTTTTAGTCTAGCAGTGGTTTCCAACACCTATCATGGTGCTTCTGAAGGAGAGATTGATAAAGGTAGTGGGAACAAAACAGAAAATGTAGTTTAACAGATGAATCAAGAAACCAAGTTTCTGGGCCAGGTGGCTTTTTCTTGTCTAGGGATTGCTTTGGTCCTGACAGCCTCACAAACACTGGAGAAACAATATGTTGAAACTAAAGTTTTGCCTTCAAAAAGAAACAAAGAACTTCTCTACAAATATTGAATTCTGTGAACAGATTTCTCTTTTATTAACTGCTTCAAAAAGTCATTTTACAGCAAGTGAGTTACATCAGCTCACAGTATCATTTGTCACACTGGACAATACCAATGCTGGTATTGACTTTTCCCCCACTGCTCACTGTTACTATGAATAAGATGTTAACTTGTCCTGTTTAAGTGTTGCTCCTACTTTTACTCCGTGAGAAGAAATAAACAGAGTTGTGCATAAATATTTACTTTTTACTAAATATAAAAATACATTTTGCAGGGAGATGAATGTAAAGCACAGCAGGGACTCTAGTACTGCACTTACTGTGAAGCAACTGATTCATCCATTCAGACATTCTTATTTTCAATACTTCAGCAAATACATCTATAGATAATTATTATGCAAAGCATACTCATATCTGAGTACTTCAGTAGATCTTGATGCAAACACCTGTGAACCTACTCCCAAATTCTGTACATGTGTGCAAAGGCAACTGTGAAAAATTTCCTGACAATGGAAAAGAGCTTTGGAAGCTCTTTTTAGGGGTCAGCTAGGATGTGAGGCTCCAAGAAATGTGCTCATGTCACTGCACAGGTGGTTCCAGAAAAGGACCAATTTAGGCTCAGTCCTGCAGAATTCACAATGAAGTGTAGATTTCTGAAAACACAAATCCTAAAGCCTCTGAAACTGTTCAGAGAAAACAACAGAGTAGCAACGAAAAAAATAAGAAAATAATTAAACCACAAGTATGACATCTCTTCACAGATGTCAGTAAAAATATTGAGCAATTATTACTGAATACATTTCTAGCACAATATCAGTATCCCTCTAACGCAACGTTTCAGGATTTCAAATAAGGAAAATCCTGAGGTAAGGAAAATTGTGGGTAAGGAACTGAAGTCAAGAGCTATAACAAAGACAAAATCTGACTCAGGTCAGGTTTTTAATTAACCATGTAGGTACCCTGTAATGGGAAAGAATCCTGTTCAACACATTGTCATCAGGACAGTGAGTCATAAATGGTTGAACTTGATAAGGAAAATGAAGATCCCCAAAAATAAAGATTTCATTAAAAACAAACAACAAACCAAACAAAATGCCTCACATTCTGTGGCACTAAAGTAAAGGTAACTCAGTCTGTGCATTAGGCAGTATAATTTTGATAGGCTGGGAGGGAAGAAGTATTTTAATAAACTAATAAAGAGATACAGAAGATACAATTAGGTCAATAAAACCGGGAACATGGAGTTTCATTTTCCTATTCTATACTACATACTGTGCACCCAAGTGTGTTAAATGGAAACTTTCAGCTATACAATTTCAGGATGTTAAAAACAACATAATAACATGTACTTGGATGCTAATAATGGCACTGTAAATAGACATCAATTTTAGTAATCAAGGCCACTAGAGTACAGTTGTCATTAAATGCATAATAAAATCCCCCAGTTTAACAGAGGGGGAGCAAAAATCAAATCAGAGTTGCTGGGCTGCTCTGCAGGCATTGGTTGTGCTGACACCATGCAGATAGAACTCTAGCACATAAAATTCTTTATGGACTTGTAGCACTGGACTCTCAGGGCATTTTCATCTCCTCAAAAGTTTGCTGGTGCCTTTTTGAGCTGATATGGTTTCACATTTGATGTCCAAACTGATCACTAAATACATTCATTTTTTCTAGCACAGAAGTATGAATCTGAGGAGCACAGAAGGATCAGAAAGGGATAAATTTAGGAAGTACATTGTTTTGCTATGTGTCAACAGCTAGTATCATAACTGGTGACAACACAAGAAGTCTCACCAGCGGCATCAAAGTTTTCAATATTAAACCAGATGTTTACATTCTGCCTCTGTTACTGCTCTAGACATTTGTACTCCTTGTGGCACAGCACAGGACATTAAATGCACATTATTGGCAAGAAATGCACAGGTGAAAGGTGAGACACTCTTGATATAAGCAGTTGTTCATAACGAAAATTTCATTCCCTCCTCCAGTTAGTCACAATTTTTCACAAGGAACACCAATTTTTCTGGAAATTAAATGGTGGACATACTTCCAATAAAAATAGAGACATCTTTTGATAGGTCTTTCACGTTCATTACGTGACAAGTACCACAAATTGCTGTGTCAAAGACAGGGCAGGAGATGAGGTCAGACATCAGTCTGACTGAGATTTACAGAGTGGGTTGGAGGAAACCTGCTTCTTGTGTAGAAGAGAAACACAAACACTGTGTTGAGAGTCTTTCATCTTGTTATGCTCACTTGGAGCAGGAGAGGGGATTAAATGGTGACTGAAGGTTCTTCCCTTCTTTTCTGTGTCAGTTCTCCAAAACAGTAAATAAGTGGCACATGGATGCTCTGATGATTCCCTGCACAGAGCTGAATTCCACTGCCATCCCACTGAAATCAACGAGGTGAACACTTTCAGGGAGATTTTTATATATCTAAAAGGGTATTAACATCACTATTTAAGCCTTTTAAAATCATAAATAATTCTGATGTTTTCTAATAATGTTCAGTTTTTCCCCAAGACGAATTCTTCTGTTTTGATGCATGACTTGAGCCTGCACCACTCTGCCACATTACACAGCATGAAGAAATGCAGAGAGAGAAATGGCAGCACAGCTAATGAGGCATAGAAACCAACATCAGAGCAAAAAGGAGCTCAGACAAAGATCACTCCGTTTGGCTTTGACAACTCTCTGAACCTCCCCTCTTTCTCTTCAAAGCAAGAGAACTCTGGGGGTACTCACTGGCTGGAAATAACCCTGATGGTGGTGCAGAGTTGCCCCGTGCAGCTCCTGGGTCAGTCCCCCAGCAGACCCTCCGTGGGCACTCAGGAGCCACGCGCATGTGTGGTAAGGTCTGAGCTCCCACTGAGGTTGGACACACACCCAGTGTCCCTGGCAGAGGTGCACAGGGCAGGGGGGCTGTGCCCTCCCATGAGGTCCCCAAAGCCCAAGTCGCTGGTATTGGAAAGTCCTTGCCATAACCCACCCTGGGCTTCAGCCTGACTGGCCACAGCCACAGAGGAACAGGTTGGTCTGAGTTTGTGGTTCTGCTGCAATACAGTGTCTAAAGATCATGTGGCTTTTCCCTCCCAATGGAAATGGGCTTCAAACCAAGGCAGACAGAATCACTGATTCAGTCACCACAATATCTTGCAAATTAATCACATGAGGATTCAGACCGGTCTACTTCTCACACAGGCTTTGGATGCAGGCTTTTGGCTCTTGTTCACTTTACAGACCACTAATGAAGCGATAGGGAAGCACACCACAAAACCTCTGGAAACTGCAGGCTGTACTACACCTGTGAGTATTGACAGAATATGAAACAGCTTCTCCAGAAAGAGCCTGCTGGGAGAAGCCCAAGCACAGATTTCAAGACAGATAATGAAGACAGTGTGGATGTTTGGTTCAGTAAATGGCAGTACCCCCCTATCCCATAAAAAGGGGACACACAAACACCCTGCTCACAATTTGGTAGCCAAAATCTTAAGACTGTCCACTAGCAGGCAGCGTATCAGTCTACTGGCAAACACGGAGTTTTGAGTGAGTTGTCTAAAGGACCAAAATCCTTTCAGATGCATTTGCAAATAACACTTTAACTGATCAATTATTTTGCTTTTCCAACCATATATATGGGAAAAAATGAGAGTTTATGCTAAAGAAGTATCCTACCAACAATCAGTCATTCACCTTCCATTTAGACAGAAAGTATTGATCAGGAAATGTCTTCCTGTCAAATGTTTTTGCTTGATATTACCAAGAAGAGCAGAAACAAACAAGGACAAAATTATTCAAAATACTCAGCATATTAGTCTCCTCTTGACATGCCTTGATGACGCAAGTCACTGTCACAGTGTTGTTTCACAACTAATTTGTATGTTAAGTACAAATCAATTAATTTCATCCTGAAAGCCATACAGAAGTATTTGCTTATGAAAAAACCTGCACAAAGCAATGAACTCCATCTCAGTGCTGTATCCTGGCACACTGGCTGTACTGTTTCCCAGTTTGCACTGGTGGCTGGAGACCAGGCACTAACTGGTCCCAGTGCCCTGGCTCTCTGCCATGTCCTTGGTCTGCAGTACCTCACGTGCTGCCTGGTGGCACAGGGTCCCTCTGCTCCAGAGATGTGGCTGTTGCCACTCTGTGAGTGAAGAGGCTCAGAGGTTTGTAATGAAATTCCCCTGGGACTAAACCAAAAGCCACCTCGTAGAATATTCCCTTAAGTAGGATTAGACAAAGATTTGGACTTAACAAAAGATTTAAAAAAAAAAATCATTATTGTTTTCGTACTGACCATGGATGTCATGTTTCTCCATGCCTTTCAATACTGGAAACTACTCACTGCAGAACACATATGAATCTGATTCTACAGGGGTTTGAACAAATTATGCAAACTGTTGATCACCACAGTCCCTCTCATTACATTCTTTGCCTTACATTTTTCACCATTTTCAGGTGAGAGGTAAAAGGGAGTTGTACTGCCAAAATATTTTTCAAACCTGATCTGAACAGAATTAAACAATGCTGTATTTTAGATGCCAGAAAACACTGTTCTGTGTTTATAGCTTCTAGTGCATAGAATTCTCACTTCTATTAGTCATTTCTTCCCATTCTAAACTTAGTCTTTGCAGTCCATCCCAAATCCTGAGATTTTAAAAACTCTGCTACATAACCTTTTTATCCACTAAACATGCTCTGAAGGACCAGGAACCACCCATTCACCGTCACTCCAGATTCTAAAGATCAATTCGTCAAAAATAAGGTCTTTTCTCATAAAGCAAACCTCAAGAAATATGTGTTAGACATGGAAGGAAGAATAGTTTTACCATATAAAGGATTAATTGGTTCATATGCTCTTCTCTAAAGTACAAGGTTCTGATAAGAGATCTAGTAAATCTACATGTTGAATCACACTTGCATAGACCATAGAGATAAAAACCAACACAACTTCTTCAAATACGAAGAAACTCAGATATCATCTGTATTCAAAAAGAAATTGATTACTATTACTTACTGTGTGTTTTCAGTCACCCATGTTAAAATATAATGTCACAGGGTTCTGTTATCCAAATGTAGTTTCTGATACTACAGAATTTTCAATACAAAAAAAGAAATCTACACAATTATCACACGTAGGACTCTGTGCTCCTGTACCTAATTCTTACCAGATTTACAAGGCATCTGGGATGCTACTGAGAATTAAGCACAGGAAAGCTTTGCTTCACTCTGCAGAACATACCACTAATAGAAAATGAGAGGATGCAACTAACACAAAGCCATATAAAGGAAAACGGGGACACTCCTTTACTATAATCCTTTGTAAATGGTCTTTTGAATTCACAATCCAGCTATGTCATTGACTTTCACAGCTTATTCAAAATCTGTCACAAAAGTTACCCAGACAATGCAGTGCAGCCAGTTTTGTGGTACCTAGATGGAGAGATGTGCTGGGCTATCTTCCACTGGCAGAGACTGGTGCCTCCCCCTCCTAACACAGGCACCTAAGTGTGATAGCAAGCTGGGAGGTGTGAATAACACATCCCTCCCAAGCAGTTAGGACAACTCTTTTTTGTTTTTCTTTTCCCAGAATTATACATCTATGTGGATATTCAGAACATTCATTCTCTTACTGTTTGAACTTGTGCACTGGCGGTGACTGGATGGGCATGAGTACGACTGACAGTCCCTCAGAGGGCCAGCAAAGACCTCTACAGGGTGCCTGTGTAACCTGTATTCCCTGCAAAGTGTATTCTGCAGTGAGTATGCAGGTCTGGAAACATCAAAACGTGGTTTTCAAAATTATGCGGCAAAATCTGAGCATGTAACTCTGGTCAGACCATATGGAGAACTAACACCAGAGGATAAGGACACACAGACTGAGTCCCTGGGCTGCTGCAGGGTCTGACTTCCATATGGAAAGGGCACTCTGCTGCTAGTCATCCTCTCAGGGCAAAGCCTCCTGTGGGAAAATGTGTTAAGTGAGAGTCAGTACTTCGAGCCGCTCTCCAGACTGGCATTTAACAAGCTGTCATGAAGACTTAAAAATAGTACAGGAACTAAGGGAAAAACAAAGTTCTGGTTTGCTTGTTCTGCTTTCCCTGCTGTGATTTTATCAGGAATTGGCCAGCTTAATTTAGCTTTGCTAGTTGCCAGAAAATGAAATAATTTTGTTTTAATTTTGTTTCTTGGCTGGGTTTGCCAAACTAATCCACCACTAATTGTCCATCAGTGCCTGGCTCCAGCAGGCTGTACCAGACCCAGGACCAGGAGTGCTGGGCCCTGTTCTTGCTCCCACTGCTGTTCATGACAATGTGGCCACCAGGCAGCACTTGTGCCTCCTCCTGCTTCTTAGCCTACATTTATAAAAGTAGTTTATATTTACTGCCCAGGTTGGAAAGTTTGACACTTTTATAAATGCTTAGAACTAGAAATAACTAACTAAAGTGTTACTTTGTGAAGGTGCAACTTTCAGTTTTAGTTTGAAGTGCAAAATAAAGGAATATAAAGCACCTGCAACACTGGCATTGAAGCTATCTTCCAACTGGCTCTGACTTTGCATTGCTTGCAAGACTGAGATCCTCCTCCAGCTCAAGTGAGGGTTGTTTCGTCTGTTCCAAATTAATCCAACCAAGGTAAAAATCAAGGTTTAACTAGCACAGATAAAAAGAGAGTGATCATACAGCTCTTCAAAATCCAATCCATTACCTTCCTTAAAACTTAATATTCAGACATAACAACATCATGCTTTGGAACAGGAATTAAGATTACTGGAAATAAAGAGGCCATCTGGAAAATGTCACAGCCTTGGTAAGAAGATCCAGGGATGGCTGGAAGCACCCAGGGGCATATTAAGAGATAAATCTTCCATATTTAGAATTCAGAAAAATGTAAATACAACTCCAATTTGCCATTAGCAAGCAAAAGACAACTCTTATACTTTCCCCTGAAATACCAAGTGACTGGGTTTTATTTATCTCTGGTTCCAATGAATCCAATAAATCATCGTTCCCAAGCAGTGTAACACCATGTCTCCTGCAATGTTTAACAAAATAATTTGCAGGCAGTGAAGTTATCAAAAGGAACCTTCTCCAGAAGGATAGGGGTGGGTGTTCCTACAGGGCACCATTTTAGGATACCAGCTTCCCTATTTACAAGGTTGGCTTGCTCACAGGTAGCTCTGACACTCCAGTCCGTGCATGTGCTATCAGAGAAGCTGAGCACTGCTGTTCTGGGGTGTTACTCAAGCTGTAGGGCACTTTCAAATCAGTTGTAGAACCACCAAATCTTTCAGGGTCAGCTTTTCAGACTGCCCATGTACATCTCCTTATAAGCAGAATTCAAATAATTCCACATTAATTCCTGACTCATCTAGGCAGATTTGTAAAATGTAGGAGGCTGCTGTGCATATCAGTTTTTCCTGATTCAATATTGAATTAAAATCATTCTCATGCACGAAGACATCCAAATGAGAATCACTATACTGGTCAAAAGTGCATGGCCACAAAGAATTATCAGGAGCCTAAGCCTTTCTCACCCCCTTGCAGGATTCAATACTGTTCAACAGCATCTGGTTTTCTCTAAAATTAAAGGGAAGAGCACACTTATGAAAAGTAGGGCTTTCAAGACTTTTGATTCTTGCTAATTCATCTTACAGAAAATTTTAGAAGATCAATTATTGACATGTAGAATTTTAGGCTGACCAGAAGAGCCAATAAATCAACCTCTCACAGACACAAAAAAATCTATTGCAAGGAATTTTTCATATTGGCATATCTTGATTTTAGAGGAACAGACAGTGCTTCTGTAATTAAGATGAATATAGATACACCAGTGCAGAGAGCAAGTTTAAGACACATCTGTTTGAAAGAGAGTAACTCTCCATTCCAATAAAGCAAAATATTTGGGATTTGACTGGGACAAGCTGAGTTTGAGGCAGAAAACCTCTTTTGATCCTGAAGCAAAGGTTTCCTCTTTCTCTCACGAGGAATGATGTGGATCTAGTCAGTGTCAGTGCTCCAAAACAACATCCACCATTCCATCCACAACACCTCCTAATTCCTGGGGTGCCGTTTGTGTCCAAAGAGCTGTGGACAACACAGTGCAACATATGGGCTCCTGTAGAAAAGCTATCCTCAAAGTGAAGAGGGAAATCCAGAGCATGTAACACTGGCATGTCTTTTGCCCTCCAGAGATTAACTCTGAGCAAATCTCGTCTCCTCACCTTTCTGAGATGCGGTCAGGGGAAATGTCAGGCTGATCTTTAACAGGTTCCTTCTCTCAAGATAGGAATTCAAACAGAGAGGAAGACAGAAGGCTGCATTATCCCCTCCTTTCTCGCCTTGTAAAGACTTCATTATACATAGGTATATTCTTTAGAGATTTTTATAATTTCCAGGTATTATAGGGATGCCAAAAAAGAAGGCTTAATATGTTTATTATCTTTAATACTAGTGAAGGGATAGCCTTTATTTACTGCTTCCATGAAATCAATACAGAATTAATTTCCACAATAATGTTAGCCCTCCCACAGAATTGCAAACAAAACACTGTAAGCACAGAGGATTCTTTTTCCCTTCTGTGTATCTGGGATGTTGCTGCAGGATGGTGCAAATCTAAGCATGGAGTAAACCTAGAAAAGGCCAATGGTCATCACCTGAGGAAGAACTCAACAAACTGATCTTGAAGTAGAATATAGGCTTACTCCTACAGCTCAGACTAAGGGGCAATTGAGATTCCTTTTCTGGTAGTCCCTCTTGATCCTCACTGACTTCTCAGGGAGTTGAAAAACCTTCAGATGACTAAAGTTAGGTGAGAGGAATCCCACTCCAGGTACTCTGGAGCATTTTATAGATTTGCTTTGTAGTATAAAATAGTCTAAAATATTTTGCATAACAAAAAGCAAAACAAAACAAAAAGAATACAAAACACCAAAAACCAACCAGCAAACCAATCAAACTTACAAGAAGGTTAAAACAGCAAGAGACCTGCTACTCTATTAGATAAAGTTCATGGACATAGATAGGGAGCATATAGTATGAGGATATATTGGATTTCTGTTTTATCTGTCTCTGGCTTTCAGTTTGCCTTTCTGCATTATGATAATTCAAATCAATATATTCTTCAGTGTCTTGAACTTAACTCCCCCCTTAGGATGCAGATGAGAACTATCTGCAAAGAATCTACAAAATATTTCCAGTTAGGAAGTAGAACATAACTATCCGTTTGCAGAAAAACCTTAACACAACCAGTCCCTGGGTAGCTTCTCTTTTCACTTTCCTTTAGATGTTCTGTTGTTAGAAAAATATTTTCTGAGATCAAATTCTCTTCTAACAATCCTATTTTTACTTTGCTTTTATGAGACTCTGAAGAACATTGCTTGCTCATCATCCAGAACTCTATTTCTTTTCATGTATCAAATTCCATCTGTGACTGTTATCCAACTGTGCTGAGACTATTCTTTAGCTAAGCAACCTGGAAATATTGCTTTTCCACCCATTTTCCTTTTTCAGTCTTTCCAGTTCTGTAACAGCCTAAGTCTCCCTTGGTAAAATCCAAAACTACCCCAGCCCTGGCTTATTTCTTGTATCATCATACAAGTCAAATTATTCCAATGTTTCTTTACAACCAAAAAACGTGAATTTGTGTTGCTGGGTCGTTCTGTAAAAACACAAGCTTGACCTCATTTCCCAGTGAGTACTTCCTTCACCTCCCACATTCAGACACATCTGGCTGCCTGATAGGCACTTCAGTGATTCGTGACTTCCCAGATTCTGGCAGAGGCTGCCTACATTCCCAGTTCCAAAGATGGGAACAAAGATGTCTGTGTGTAAGCCCCAGACATGATCTTGCTGCTCTGCCTGGTTCTCGGAAATCTTACATCCTAAAATCCCAGCAAGATTCATGGATCCTGCTCCAGGTAAACTTCTGCTGTCCCTTCTGCTCATAGTAATACACCTCAAACAGCAAACTTTTATCCATTTTTGTATATTTGAATAAATCCCTCCCCTAAACAACCCAAAAGCACATAGTCTTCCTGCATTACTGACAAAACAAATCCATGTACACATATGTGAGGGTGCTGTTCTTTAAGAAAGTGTCTCTTGTGTTTGTAAGAGGAAGTTGGGAGAGGTGGCAGACATGGGCTTCTCTCTTCTTGTTATTCTCACATAATCAAACTCTGTTATTCCTACTGGTAGCATTCAACATTTTCTTTAAGTCCATGTGATGTATACAGTTTATGTAGTAACATGAATTCATGAAACATGTCACAGTAACAGAGATATAAGAAAAGTATATTTTTTGTTGCAACCACTATTGAATATTTTAATTAAGAGTTGCACGAATATTTATTCTCTCTCATCCTCTTGCAACTCCCCACTTACTTAGCTGCAAGAAGGAAATACTTAGATATACCCACTGTCTGGTTCAGCTAAGTCATAGAAAATGAACATAAATAAAAACATTTCAGTGCTAAAATTATTTCTCAGGAAACTCAAAAAACTTGGGGATAAACCAGGTGGAAGATTACTTGAGTTTCCTGAAAAAAACCCAGGACCTACTGTCGACTTTGAAAATTGCAGCAGGCTGGGCATGTCCATACATCCTCATCTCGTAATGCAGAGTGTGAGGGGCATGGCAAGATCTAGTAACGGGTTTTTCTGCTGCTATATTAGGAACCAACTCCACTGAGGATGCAGGTGGGGAGCTGGGAAGACAGGGAGGGGACACGGGCAGCCTGGCAGGCAGCCGGAGGGCAGCGCTCACCAGGGCACTGCCGCGGGGGAGCCGCCTCCAGGGACACCACGCCGGGGGCACACAGAGGCTTTAATCCCCAAAGCTGTTTAAACAGAACACAAAATCCTAAACAAAACCAATACAACTCTTCAGGTACAAAATACAAATCTTCTCATTTGAAAACAAATCCTGCCTCCTTTCCCACCGCTGTGTCCTTGCAAAGTTGTCCTTCATTCCCGCTTTGCTTTCCATCACACCTGCCGTGGCTCCCCTGACTGACGTGCCTCTTTGGTCCCTACAGACCCTGTCTGCCTGCAGCAATCTGGTTTCCCTTCTCCCACTGCCACCTGTGCCCTGATCTCATCCCCTGTGTGTGTGTCTGCTCCTGGAGCTTGTCCCACACCACACAGCTGCAGTGTCAGCTCCAGAGGGCAAGTTCTCCTGCCATCCCAGGAGGTTTCCCTGGCCAGGCCACAGCTCCCAAACCCAAGAAGATCGATAAAACAGTCCTAACATCACAAATGCTCGTCCTTGAAAAATTCAGAACAGAGGAACAAGAGCATTGCTCACATTGTAAAGGACCAACACAGTGACATAAAACTCACTGGCCCCCTCGTGTTTCCTCAAATGTCACCACTAGGTCAGGAAACTGAGCATTTATGAAAGAGCAACAGTTAATCTAGAATAATGGCATGCAAGCAGGAAGACCAGCTCAGAGGCAGCCCAGTGCATGCAGATCATTGTCTAAAGTGTCCCGTAGGGGAAAAAAACTAGGGCTCTGCCCTTAGAGAAGAATGTGAATGAATATACTTCCCAGAAAAAAATTAACTTTTCCTCTTTCTAGGAACCAGCAGAAATCCAATCCTGTTGTGCTTTTATCTGTCATTTTCTCTGGAAGGTTTTATTAGCTCAATTAGCAGAGCTATCCATACCGAAATTTCTCTTTCTGTCATTACTCTACAGCTCTTGAATGTAAAATTCCATAGGCAGAACTTTGAGATGCAATTCACAGCAAGCTTGAGAACCTTTCAGTCTTTTACCCCATTACCATACACTGAGCAGTATATTTTAGTCCCCTATTCCACATAACAGATCGTGGTAACAGGCCTGTGCAGTGCTTGTCTGTGACAAGGGGGAGCTGCAGTCAGAGCACCCAGAGGCAGCACAACCCCGGTGGATGTTCAGGCATTCAGAGCATCATTGCAAAGGCTTGGCAGTTCAGCTCCAGCTCCTGTGGGCTTTTGTGGGGGACACAGGACCTGCAGAGCTCAATGGGCTTGGCAGGTGGGGGGTATGCACACCAAAGCACAAGGGCACAAAGACAACCTTCTGAAAAAGGTAGTTAATGATTTGATCATGAATTAGTCCTGCCTTGCTGCAACAATATAATCTCAGGCAATAAGGCAGCCTTTCAGTGCTTCTATCATCATTATTCTATTAACACACTCCACCTTTTATTCTACCTGAAATAATATTGACTTATACCTTCCCTTAAGGGCGGTTTTAAGGCACGAGTGAGCGATCATCTCTTCGTTATCTGAGGTGGAGCAAAGGTTTTTATCAAGTCTTCACCTCTTCAGGAAACACACAGCTCCACTTGTGTGTGTTCAGTGCTGTGTCTGGGAGGGATGCTCACAGATGGAGGCTCAAAGGGAAGCCAACTGCAGCGCTGCTGCCTGGCTGGCACTGAGCACACAGCCTCGGTCAGAGCGAGCGCCTGACATTTTCAAAAGCCACGCTCTGCAACTGCAGAAACTGAGCTCTGAAGGTCTTCCCCACATTTTCCTGTAAGCCCAGCAGCAAAGTCAGAGAGCTGCCACACAGGAAAGAATATTTGTTTCTTCTCAGTCTCCCCCCTTTCCCTCCAAATCCAATCTCTCATTACCCTGTACCCTGTCCAGCACAGTGGGTTGAAGGATGCAACCCAAGAACTCCCAGTCTTGGGGGTACCCCTACAAACACAATTCCCACAAGAACTATACTTCAAGAATGAGCTTCCAGGAGAATTCCAAATGCTGTTAACAGGGTTGTTCAACCTGTCAGTAAGGACTAAAATACTAATAAAGGACTCAAAAGAGATAAATCAGATGAGTCAAACTGGCCTTTGCTGAATACATGTAATACTTTTGCAGACAACAATGCCAGCAGAGGGGAAACATTAAGCAGCCTTGTGTCATATTGTCAGCAGTTCTTACCATTACAGGATAGTGGTCATCAGCAGGATCTGTAAATTTGTTTATCTTTAGAATAAAGAGGCATTTCAAATATGACAACTGTATGTGACTTCAACACAAACTAGGTATTCATTCTGTACCTCTAAGAAATTCTTGTGCAAAGTACAGTCAAAAGCATCTCTTTTTCTGAAATCTAAAATCCTGTATTGGTAGAATGATATCATTGCTGTTTCTGTAAACTGTGAATCAACTTCCCACACCTTAAATCAGCAAATTACTGTATCATTTCTCTCGTGTTTGTCATTCAGAGCACTTCATCTTGAGAGAAGAGAAAGCATTTGTTTCTTTGGCAGTGGCTGATAATGAGCATACTTGTACAAAAGGGTTTTATAAGGGTCAGTAGCCTGTTACAGGGGGATTCTTACACAGCTTTTCATCACAGAGCAAATGGAGAACGTGCTTTTGCAGCTATGGAATCATATCCATTACTGAAAATCACTGTGGTTCCTCTATTCACAGTGTGATTGAGACTGAGAAGGAGAAAGATCAGGTCAGCACCATGGCACAGATCAACAAAATCAGTATTACAACAATACAAAAATTATTAATATGATAAAACACTAGAAAGCATTATGTTACCATGTATCTCACATTATCACCTGCCATGCTCTACCAGAATGGAGGCAGGTCAGTAGCTTCCCATCACCATCCCAACAGATCAATCCATGATGATGAGGCAATTTGTGCTGTATTATTCTAGCTCTGATATGCCTTCTATAAGTTGGTCATGACTTTGTTTGAAAAGTGAGTGTACATCTCTATAATGGTAAGCAGAAATACTAGTCCTCTATGCAGCAATTTCTTTTCTATTATCCAATATTTGTGGAATTTCTCTCACCAAACCATAATTCTGCATTGAAATTGGATTAGTAATTTTTCTACTCTGAATTTACTGATTTTCCTATCAGTGCCTCAACTTTCAGAATTGAATTGCTATCTCTGAATCACACTTTAGAAGAAGGTTAATTTTTCCAGCAATTTATGGTGCATTATTTTTAATATGAAATAGGTTTAAAAAGAGAGCAATATCAAAGGCTTTTAGTTTTCAAAAGCTGAAGAGCTGATGGAAACAGAGAGAGCCCCATTTCTAACCCAGAACTACACAATAAATTGACACAGTGAGTGTGTTAGCAAAACAAAACAGTTCAGAAGAACAGAGGATAAGGAACAAAACAGACAAAAAGAATTGATTAGTCTTATTGATTCAGAGCAGCAGTATGTGCATTTAACACTATCCAGAAATAAGACTCTTCCTAGTTTAGAAATTACATGTCTAATGGAAATACCATCACATTAAGGACAAACACATACTGAGAAACAGAGCCACCATTCCCATCTCCAAACAGGACAAAAAAACTTTCCAACTTGAAGCCTAAGTCAGTTGAGACCACTCATCTGAGCAGCTTTTCCTGGTATAGAAGAATAATAACCTTACATATAATCTTTCAGAGAGTAACAACCTGATTTACGAGAAAACAAGTATTTCCATCACACAGTTTTTCATTTTTCTCTTCAGCAAGTGTTAGTGGCAAGGTGGCAAAATGCACATCCCCAAGAGAGAATAATATTAAATACCACTTGCCAAATTCTTCAAATAAAAAAGAAATCTGCAGACACTCCACCCACACCCAGAATGACCCCCTGATCTTTAGAGTCTTTTCTGAGGGGTCATCCCCTTTACAACACCTCTGAGAAGGGCACATCTCCAAGGCAAGTTTCTGACTACAGATAGTAATCGTTATGTGTGTAGGAACAGTAGACATTTAGTGCAGATAAGGACAGAACAAGCTCAGTGTTTGGTCTGATCTTGCCAGGAGAAAAGGGAAAATGAGATTCCAAGTGACTAAATTGATTTTGAGCTTCTGTCACATTCAGAAAACCATCCTATGGGCCCTTTCCTCAGTCACTCCAGTTCATGGCCTAGGATATTTAAACTGCCATTCACATTAAAATGTCAGGATTGTAGGAGCAAGGCAGAGCAGAGATTTCCCCCCAGCATCTCTGTTGCATCTCTCCTGTAACCTCTGGCAACAGGGCAGAGCAGGCACCCAGGAGCTACAAGAGTTGAGTCACTGCAGCTCTTTGCTTCAGCACCCACATGTCACTGCCATAAGAGTACTTTATCTAGGTGAAAAAAGATACCCAGAATCATGACTGGTGTTATGCAAGGGTCTTGTGGATAGAGATATCAAAATTTAAGACAACAGATATTCAAAGAAATAGAACTGAAACTGCAGCATCAATTTTCAGCCAAATCTCTTGCTGTGAATAAAAATCAATGATAATCTTGTCTCTAACTTTTTAGGATGTGTTCAACAGATATATTACAAAGACTCTGAAAGCTAATGGAGCCTGGAATATGAGCTCCATCCTTAAAATGATATGTAACGTAATTATGCATAATGTTCTTCTACTGTGTTACAAATTTACAGGAGAAGTTTGACTTCAGTATAATTGCTTATTTGACATTAGTGTCTGTGTAACTGAAATCATATTGAGCTTTCAGCTTGTCAAATATTTTGTGGTTTTCCACCTGTGAAACATTAGAATTGGCCTGACTTTTCCACTTCAATCTAGCCCCAAAGAAATGTCCCTTCTGATCTTCCTGGGTTTCAGTATTGTTTTCAGCCACCCACAGCCACCTACACTGTCATCATGAGAAGTAAATGTCCTTCTCAAGGACATCAGGCATGATCAGTGCACGAAACCCAGAGCAGAGAGTAACATGTTTCTTAGTATTTCCTGTGCAATAGAGGAAACCTCATTGCACATGGACAGTGTTTACCCAATTCTAAGGTCAAATAAAGGTCTAGAGCAGAACCAAAGTCACACCTCTAGGATATAATGTCATCAGTCACATGGAAGTGATCAGTATTCCATCCCCCTCTGCACAGGAATTCCTCTCTTAAACATTCTACTTTCATCACAGTGGTGATTATAATTATTATTATTATTATTATTCAGTCAGCACAAAGAACCTGAAAGAGACCAGTTCTAGGCAGGAGCTTGAAGCAAGCTCAAAGAACATCCTTGGCCAGCAATTAGCTCCTTCTCACCAAGGGATCAACCTAAAAAAGTTCTGTCTCCACGTAATCAAGCTGAAGATCAAACAGACTGGGATGCTTACCTGCAGTCAAAGATGAACATATCCTCACCACCCCACCAGGATTTTGCAGGGCTCTTTTCCCTCCCAATAACAAGTAGTATAGCCGTGAGACTCTGAGCATTGATACATGAGCACATTATACCACCAAAATTATCAGGCTGTAGGTATTCATAATTCTCATTTGAATGAACTGCTACATTGCTAAGGGATTTCTGTTTTAAATTGACAACAAGGACAATATGAATAAAGATGATTTTGAACTCATAAAGAGGAATTTAGTTGGATTAAATGAAAAGCATCTGACACAACTAAGCTTCAGCTATCTCACAGCAAAAACAAAGCCAGCACCACAAAATCACTAGAAACTAGGTTAAAAAAGATGGTGTGAGGAGAAGATTGAAAAAGATGAAAACCAATAGCAATGAAGGTTAAAACCCAATCCACATACTCTGCCTTTTCATACACATAATTCACTGGTAAGAAAAAAAGATTATCTCCCACCAGCGGAATGGCTCATTGCCTCAAGGAAATGCAAAACAATTACTGTTACAGAATAAAAAAAGACCACAGGATATGAGAAGGAATACTCTCACAAAAAAAAAACCAAAAAAACCCAAAAACAACCACAAAAACAAACAAACCTTACTGCATATAAATGAAAACACACAGCAAAAGGACATCACAAAACCTGGGTGAAATGGTGTAGTACAAAGACTCATAAACCCTGTTCTCCCAAGAACAATGGAAACATTCTTCCCAGCAAAAATCCTGCCCGCTTGAGCAAACAGCCCATGCAAAAAGTCAAGGAACATCTCCTGAAGCTCTATCTGTGCCTCACAAAAGAAAATAATTTCACAATGCATGACAACAAAGGAAGGGCTGATCCTTGATTTTTCATTATTATAAATTAGGAACTATTTCACAGCAGCCACTGAAATTACTGTACCGAGACAGAAACTCTGCAGAGGTAAAATGAAGTTCTGGCTCACAGGGAAACTGCAGCTCCCTATTTTTTAACCCTCCTGCAGCAGAAGGTCTTTTGTTATTGACACAAGGAAGGAAAATACAAACAACAAATCAATTTTGTCCATTTTTTCAGGTTATGATTAACATTAATCAATTTCTACAGCTTTTTTTAAATTTTCTATCACTGTTTTGGTGCTTATAGCACTTCCACCACTGATCTAACATCATGGGATGAATATTTTAAGGAAAAAATGACACAAGTGGCACCACAAAGTTTGCTTCTCAGGCGGGCAAGCTGCTATCCCTCAGAAGATAGCTGAGTCACACAGTGTATAAATAACTCTGTGAAGAGAATAACTTAGTCTCACTGTGAAATCACTCTGCAGAGCCAGAAAGGTGGGGACACAGTGGTTGCTATCAGTGCATTAGCAGTTCCCTTTCTCCCCACATCATCTGCAACAGCTTGGCTTCTTTCAAGCAGTTTGAAGGCAGACAAGAATGTTTTGTTCCCAAGTGGAGACATCGAGCTTTGTGAGAATTCATTAACTCTGTGATGATGATTCACAAATCCTAGCTGTGCTGGGAGGTCACTCGAGTGACCACGTGCCAGTTAGAAACGGTCCTACAAAAACAAATGGAGCCATCTCCAAACCCGGTGAGGAGAAGCTGTGGGTCACATCCCACCCAGCAGGATTTCCCAGCTCTCAGACACAACACAGCCTCCACCTGTCCCACTGTGAGCAGCCAGAACACACTGAACAGAAAGTCAAGGTCATTTGCAATGGTGGCAGCAGAGAGCAAAGATTCTCTGGACTGCATTCCTGGATGCACATAAAAACGTTTGCCTGCATCAAATACTGCTTTGGGGAACAGCTTCTTTTTAAATAATAAAGCTTATGCAAGAGTACTGGTGGTATTAAACTATATATAACTTAACTCATGGCCTCAGCATCTCATATAAAAATTAAGAGGTACACACATTCTTCAGCTAAGACTTTCCTTCTACCTTGACTCTTTTTCTTTACATCCAGAAGTAGTGTAAAAGCATTTAGACCTGTCCCTAATACTGTATTTAGCCAAACCCTCTGGCACAAAGTGTAGAGAAATCCCCTTCATCTCTGAGACAGACACACCACTGCCATCGTTAACACAATATTGTCTCAAATCTTGGCACGCTCAGGGATCCAAGTTTGGCCAGTTCTCTCCTGGGTGGAAAGAGTGCTCCTTTACATCACATTGTGTGCTGTGCAGAAATCATGTCAGGGCAGCATCAGAACCTGTGTCCTGATGAAATCTGACCTCTTTTGCTATTTTACCACTGGCTTTTTAGTGACTATGGCAAAGTCTTCAGTATAACAGGAGTTAAACTAATCTAGACTAAAATCAGAGCCTTCTGTGGGCAATTCAAAACTGTCTTCCACTGAATAGCTTAATTTAGCTTTCAGCCACTGCACCAGTTCTGCAGCCACATCTCCCTTCAGCAGACTGTTCACATACAAAACACAACATCACAATACTTTATACAACCTCATAAAAATATGCAACACAAGACACTAAAGCATCACTTTGCAAACTGTTGGCTCTTCTGTTCTTTGTTATGTTTCTGCCTGTTTGTTTGTCTCTCCGAAACTCCAGTCCTCCACAGAAATGTTGAAGAAAAGCTCACAACTTAAATGCAAAATTATGCCATACACTTCTGACAGGTAAAATATGAGCACTCCTTTGAGTCCCATCCTGCAGGCTGTGTGCAGTCAGCATTTCCACTGACTTCAGGGAGAAGTCTGACAGAAAGATGAACCTAAAAAGAAACGTAAAGATCCAAAACAAAGATGCAATTCCAGAGGTACTTTTGCTTCAAAGAGATGGCCTGTGCTGCCTTAACAGAAGGACCAATTCATTGGTTCCTGGGCTGACAGATTTTGTTTCAATACTTGTGATGCAATAAAAGTAGCTGGAAACATCAAAATAAGCTGTTTTACTCCCCATCCATAATCTGCCCTCCTTAGTGAACACCAGGCTTGCTGGTGACTTGAATCCCCAGCTGCATCAATTTCCTTTATTTAGCTGGAATAAATGTATAGATGAACAGGATTCATGGCCAAATAGTACTGTATCTCTTACACTGAGTCAATGTAAAAAGGCCTGTGTAAGTAACAACCTGCAACTGTCTCACATTCCTAAAAAACAACCTCTGAAGTTTTCTTATCTTTTTTATTCTCTGCTTATGAAGCATGTAATATTCAGCTCACACTGGAAGTATGTTCCTGAAAATGCCCACTTCTTGCCAGAGGTGATGCAGAATGCTCAAAAAAACCAAGAAAACAACCCCAGACTAAAGACTAATCCACATTTCCCTGTGGGAATGACCTGAAGAGACATTACATCTCTACTTCTTATGAATGTGGTAGCTATATTGATTTATTATAGACATTTTAATTTTCTTCTGCCTTTTCATTTTCTTTTGACAGAGGTGAAAGCTAAGGTCAAGTCAGCCATTGCCCGGTGCTCTGTCTCAAAACCTAACCAACCAACTTTTTTCTGGGTAGCAATGGTCATTATTCTTCTTTCGCCATCACTTTTTGCCTTCCCCTACCCTCTCCATCTACACAGCAGATATTTTCTCTATTTTTATTTTATTTTACATCCACATAATTCATGGACTTGGGTGAGGGACAGAAAAATGATAATGAAAAAACCCCACACTGATGACATATTCTTTCTACTAGATTTTTATATAAAGAAAAAACGAGTATCTACCTACTGTCACCACATTATCAACACGGCAAAACATTTTTAGGCTTGAACTGAAAATTGACTTGGTTCATGTACGTTAGGAGCTATTTGTGACCTGGTGACAACCTGGGTGCAGTGAGTGGCAGGCCATGCTGCAAAGGCTGCTCCCTCCCCAAGGGACAAGGAGGTTCCTCCTGCCAGCAGGCAGGCATGATCTCACTGCCACCCCCTCTCGGAAGAGCAGCAGGGCTGGTAGCACAGTACCAGCTTTCACATTTATCTCTCTTTCCCAGATGCCCAAAGCCCGTGAATACAAATGAGGGGATACGATTAAAATAAGTTTGTTTGTCATTGAGAGTCAACTGTGAATGACTAACAATCAATGAATAACCCAGTGGGTGTTTGATTACATGGCCTGCATGTTAGGTTTTTGAAGACTAACCTCTCAAAGCATATTTCCACCCTCTTGGCTCCCTATGAGAGGATAAACATTTCAAAGAAGGCACTGTCTTTTGCAGTATTTGTTTGTACAGTGCCCTAGCACAATGGGGCTCTGTTCTCCAAGCTGCTCTTAATGAGAAGTTCAACACCCATTTCCTTTTATAATCACACAATAAACAGTTTGTGTTTAGTCTTCTACTTTCCTGGTAGGCAAAAGCCTTATTGATCAGATTCCCTGTTAGTTAGTTGTTCACCTCAGCAAGAATCCTCCTACTAGGTAAGAGAGAAGAAAGAAATTGTTTTCCTCAGCAGCTGCATTCTTGTTTGTGTTCACTTCCACAAACAATTTAAGCCAAAGACTACTTTCTTTTTTCCTCCAAGAGAGGTATTAGTTGAAATTCACTTTGAGAGATAAGTTGAAGGCAAGTGAAATTCCTAAGAGCCCTTCAGCTGTGAATATCAGTCTCTTTGCCTTGGACCTTTGAAGGCACATCTTCCTGAGCTACCAGTGATCCAGATTCTAAACTGAACACTTACTGTTACAAATGAGGTATTGTTTTAAAGAGTAAGCATGAATGCAGCATTCCATCTTTGTGTCTCTTTATATGGAGCATTCTTAGGCAGGTTGACTCTCAGCTGCACCTATACTGCACTTTGTCTCATCATAGTTTTTTGTTAACATGATAAAAGTGACTTAAGTCCTGCTTGAGCTTGTTAGTTTGGAGAATTGTTTTTGGGGCTAATTGCTGTTGGAAAGCAGATTATCATCTTTAGATATACTGTACCCCCCTATGATAAAACCAGGTAGTTATTTATTAATAACACAAATGATTTAAAGCAGTGGAGGAATCTACAAGACTAAGACTTACACGCTTCGTGTTTGTACCGTTTTTGGACATATTACTGCTGAAAATCCTGATAACTAGGAAAGAAATTCCCAACATTCATTGAGAAATGCAGAAGCAAACTTGTAAAAGTTAATTTTACAGAATGCAATAATGTTAACTGTGAAGGGTGGGGCTTCCAGAAACATCTGGCCACTACTGCACACTTGAGAGCTAGAAAAGTTTAGTAAATACAACTGGCTTACACAACCTGGGGGTGGTGCTACAAGTGTCACTTTATAATGCAGGAGACAAAACAGTTGTTCTAAATGCAACAGAGGCTTTGGAAAATGAAAAGGAGTCAAAAAAACATTTAAATAGTAATGGAAATGAGGGATGAAAAGAGAAAAAAAATAGGGGAGGACACTCTCTGCTTTGGTTTTGCTTTACACAGACTTTGTCTTGATCCAAACCACTTGTCAATCTGTCTCAAGAACAACATGAACAAGGTTTTCAAAACAAAGGCAACTCATTGAAGTTGCACCTTTTACGGATGAGCATCCAAGAAAATTCTTCCTGGTGCCCTTCCTGGTTACACTTCACACCAGACCCTGTAGGATAACATTGCCCCAGACATGTCATGGTGAATTAGGACATCAGTGGAGAGTAATGACTACTATGAAACCAACATATGAAGGGGTAGAAATAGTCCCCTGATAAAGGCAACGTTCACTTCTCATAGGCCTTGGGCTCACTGTCTGGCTGAGGCAGCTCACAAAAGTATCAACTTCGAGTCACCTGTAAGGGCAGTTTTCATATAATGGGGAGCTGCTCTACTCCCAATGACTCTGAACCCACCAATTTATTTCATGCAGCAATTAAACATTAATGGGTTTCTGTTTTAACCTGTTCAGAGTAGAGATGGTGACTGAAAGAGATAAAATTGCATTCTATCATGGGTCTGCACAGTCAACAAACTGCTTTCATCTCACAGTCCCCTTTTTTTTTTTTTTTGTAGTAAAAGGAAAGTTGTGATCTATAAAAACTTCAAATACTTTACATTCTCCAAACAGGAACTTCCCTGTCAATCTATCACAGATCTCAGCCTCTTGATCTTTTCTTTGTGTCTTGTGATAAGACTCAATACCAAGAAATATTTTTCTTAAAGGGTCAGCCTATAAAGATAAGAAATGGAATTTTATTTCATACTCTTAAAATTAGAAATGCATTATTGATAGGATCATTAATTATATATTTTGGACTTATAACCAAGATTTGAAGAAAGGCACAATATTTGAATGTACATAATTGCTATCACAGCATACAATCACTTTTTTTTTATTAAGCACAGACCCCATTTCCTCCTTGTATGAATATTTTATTCTGAATATGAATTCCAGTTATTTGCCACTATGTTCTCTTCCATTTCAGTCCTTACTCTGAAAGAAGGCAACTCAGATGTAAAGATTTCCTATCGATGTAATCAAGTTCTAAATCAAAATAAATCTGAAATGCAGTCTTAAAAAAAACCCCAAACCCTCCCAGTCTCCTCCTCCCTCAAGGTGGTGGAAGCACAGGCACTTCAGTCCCTGACTGCATCTTCCCAGGCCTCTGTAAGTCACAAGGTAGGATCTGCCTTTCCCTGGTTTGCAGAATTGCTGCCAACACAGATTGTACATGTTGCTGAAGTTTGCATGGCAGTGAGTTGACCTGTAGCCTTTCAGAGGGTTCTCTCTGTGTTTGTGTGCATGCACACACACATGTGCATCCTTTTCTCTCAGACCAGGAGCAGAACAGGAACCTCTATCAAATTTTCAGCCACTCTAAAGGAACTGCAGTGTTTTCTAAAGTATCAACCAGGGCAGGCAATGTAGATGTAAATGAAGGAAGATTCAAAACTTTTGAGGATGTGTGTCCCACCATTTTCCCCGTGTGCCACCCCGTGCCCCAGGAGCTGTGGGCAGCTCTGGCCCAAAGCCTGGCAGGAGGGGACGAGCTGGGTGAGCCACAGCACACAGGAGGCAGCAAATCTGCAGTGCCAGGGAGCCGTGGGTCAAGGTAGCCAGGATTTCCCTCAACCTCACTGAGTTCTTGGTTCTGTGACAAAAAGCAGCTCTTGTACATTTAATGCACTGATGTGATGTGAATGACAGTGTGTGTCAGGCTTCCTTCACAGGAAATTAGAGTCTTGCATTAAAAGATCTTTGGGTTATTTTTTTTCATTACATAGAATAAAGAAGCTGGTTGATTTCCACAAACACACAATTTCTAAATTAAGACGAGCGCAGCGGAGAAGAGGTGATGACCCATGCTCTAATCTTGTCAATCATTCAGCATTGACAAATACACATAAAACCTTAATTTTCAGAACCAGACCTGAGAGTCCAAGCTCAGATGATAGAACATCTTAGAACAGGTGGTAGGATGTTGGACACACACATTAAAGATCCAGATTCAGTGCCCCAAGTTACCAGATGGGATTTAGGAGTGAAGACGTGACCTTCAGTCTTCCTGTTTCACCTCCCCACGAGTATGACAGGGAAGCCCCCAGACACTGTGCAGCAGCCCCTGTCTGCTCAAACCAGGGCAGTGGAGCCAAGAGCAACTAATGGGTAGTCAACTACAGAAATCAGATGGTTGTAACCAGCTGGTACACTAAGTAACTGAGAGCAAAGAATGTGACATTCTACTATTATTTTGTATTTAACTTCTCTAGGTATAACTACATTATTTAACAGAAAACCTTTAAAGTTACTGGGACTGAGAAAACAGGATCTTTGATGTCTTTTATGCTTACTTCACTCATAATGTAGATACTAAACCTCCTGTTTTAGAGACTGAAGACTGCTTCATTACTAAATGTCTGTGCACCATGGCCCTTACAAATCTCTATTAAACTGAGGATTAGGCAAGGGCTGGAACAGATAGACAGTATATTTTCATTCAATCTCCTTTAAAATAATGATGCATGCAACTTCATGTCATTACTCTTTAATGGTCTTAAGCCTATTTAATAGCACAGTAATATTCCAAAAAGGAAAAGGGAATTATTTCCACATTTAATTTTCATCGCAGAAGTGAATGTGGTTCTTTCCATGGCAGATAAGCAGCTGAAGCTGCTCGGTACCTTAACTGGGATATGACTGCATTAACTCTGCTACATTACAGCTGAGCTAATGAAACAAAGCAAAATGATTAGCTTTAGACTCCCTGGGGTATCAGAAAGTAACATTTGCCTTGCTCCTAAGGTCCTCCATAGAGGCAACGGGATCTGCAGGTGCTGCACTTGAGTGAGATCAAGTTTGGCCTGTGCGACCCAGCTGGCACCTGCCCCATCCTCCCAGGGCACAGGTCCTGCCCTGGGCTGCACAGGGAGTTGGTGAACACCATGGCCCTGGCCATGGCACCTCTCATGCAGCAAAAGCTGGGTACTGCCAAGGAATAGTTACCCTGTTCTTCCCTTACTCTCACTGATGTAACTGTGAATGTCGTGGATTTGCTCCTCTGTGGAAAGCAGTTGACAATTAGGCTTCCTGGATCTTGCATCACAAGTAGAAATAACATGTTTTCCTTCTTTAATAAAACAATAATTATTACAATTCCCTAATTGCTACTTTAGCAGAATGTCCTACTAGCTAATTTAACTTAAAAAAAAATCAGATTCAGATGGAGTCTGTGCAATTCAGAATGCAAAGGGTATCTGAGTCAAGGTTCAGAAACTTTTTCCCTTTTTCTTTCAATGCAATGATGTGATTGATTTTCCCCCTCTTGGGGGGTGTTCCTATATTCATATTTCAGCTTTAATTAGCTTCTCCAGGATTGTTAGTGCTTCTGCAAGATTCTGTCCTCTAAGTTCTAATTATAGATACTGGATAGATTAGCCAGTGCTTGATGACCTTTTATAGCCAATTGACTTCAGCTTCATATGCACAAAACTCCTGGCTGGGGAAGGAAGAGAAGTTATATCAGATGACAAGTGAAGTACAGCAGCTCTGCCTTGTCCTCCTGTGCTGGTACTCTACATGAGCTCCACCAGAGAGAAAACTCCCATGATCCATGCAGCAGAAAAGAGCCTGCTTATGAGCAGAATTCCAGAGATATTACATAGATATTTAATATAAAGTTCTACCCTTTAAGAGAAAAGTTGACTGTAGACTAAAAATCTAGGGTTATTGGCATTGTAATCCAAAATATTTAAAGCTTTGCCTTACCAGGCTGCATTAGTCTTCAAAATGTAAGAAAATTTCATTGATTGCCACAGAACTGTTGTTTAAGTACTGCCTCAGTGTAGTTTTAGAGACACTGCTGGACAGGGCTCCAGTTTGTCACAGTGTGTGGGGCTACAGTACTTCTGTCCTGGAGAAAATAGTTTGCCATCCCACACTTTATAGTCTGAGTCTCTTGACTGCACCCAAATAGTCAGCTCCTACTCTGTCCTAGGATCTCCAGGAAACTGGACAGAGATATCTCACATAACTCAATCATCTGCTGAAAAAAGCCTTCAGCAGCATCACAGTTTCTGCCAGTGAGAGAAGATGTGCTACAAACCTCTCATTCTCTCTCTCTCTCTCCCCCTTCCTAGGCATTTGTGATATGAGGACTGTCCCAAAATTTCTCTCATCAACTACCACAACTAAAGGGGTGATGTTACTACTGCAGATGAGGTTTTTTCCTAAGAATCTGAGAACACAGATTTCACTCATTTTTATCAGATTTGTCATTTTAAACTATGTAAATGCTAATGAGAAAAAAACCCCTTTGAAGATATTATAATAAAGATTGTACATGTGTACAGAAACACATAAAACTAGTCAGAGAGCTTCATTACCTTATCACTCAGTGATTGGTTTAATAAAACATAACTGCTTCTCATGCAGAAATAAAAGTCTGTTGGATTTTTGTACTTAACCATTAATTAACGAGGTTGCAACAGTATGAATGATTTACAGTGACATGCTCTGACAGGTTATACATGGTGAGTAATGCCATGTCAGACACTTCAGTATTTATATTGAGACGAATGGCACATAATGTGATGCACATGCTAACAGTGAACATCAATATTTAGTACTCCCAGCAAAGCCTACCAGTATGATAAATTTGGCCTTAACTCCATATCTGTCTGCAGTCTTGCCTATCAGCTATTTATTTAAAGGAATATTTCCAGAGAACTCTTATCAAGTATATTTATACATTCTCACTGCAATAGCAGGTTTTGGCAAGTACTTTTTCTTCTCCTCAGAGCAGTGAGCTCCACTCACATCACTTTACAAAGACCCTGGAGTCCATAAAGGCCATCTGGGCTTGCAGCAGCCTGGTAAGAACCCAGGAGCTGTACTGTTCCTGTCACATTATCTGTGATCCCCTACACATCCTTGCCTCCTCCTGCATCAGAGATGTGCCCTTTCTCCACTTGTATCCATTCTGTTGTGGCAGAAGGAGAGGGCAAGGTGGTCCCTCTCAACAACTCTGGGAAAAATACTCTGAATTCCAAGGGAGGGCAAAAAAGCCTCCTTTTGTCTGCCCATCCCTGTTCTCTGCTCACAGGAGCAAGGAATAGCTTGTTGTTCCCACTCAGTTCCAGCTCTTGCTCAGCAGAGCTGAAGAGGAGACCACACACCACTTCAAACTGTATACACTCAGGACCTACAGGAATGTTTGAGAAATTGTAATAGTAGCTCTCTTACTTGCTCTTCCCTTACATCGCTCATGCTGCAGGTTATTTTTTGTTAGCAGCTGTGAATGCTGCAATGACCATGCTGTGACTGGTCTGTTTAGAGTTTAAATTGTACAGAGGAAGGGAAAGATTTTCTACATTATCCCTTATTTCTACACAAAGAGAGTATGTGTTTGCTGACCAATTAATAGTTTTGATAATTCCCTCCACCTTAGTATTAAGTCTGTTCAAGCCCTTCAGATATTGCCCTAAGCAAAATCAGAGTATTTTTAGAACGCTTTTGTCTTACCTTTGAGAATTTGCATCATTGCTGCTTTTTAATACACACATAACACACAACTGAGCAACTGCTCATTTTCAGTGGTAACAGAGAAACCACCAGCACAGTCCCTGCCCTCTGCTCCCCAGACATCCTCAAGAAACCTGAAAGGCAGAAGAGATTTGATTCTTTTTATCCAGAACATCACTCTGCCTGTAAGAAGAAGCAGCAGCACAGGCTCATCTGTTCCTGTCCTGCCTTGTACCTGTAACTGTGGTCTCATTGGCAGCCCTGCACACAGTATTTCAGAGCATTCCTACTTAGTCTAAGGAGCTGGAGAAAAAACCCTTAGGGTACTGCCTATTCACAAAAGCACATGTTATAACAGTAGAGTATCACTTTATTTCAAGTCCCAAACTAGAGTACAAATAAACCAAGATATTTTCCTTGTTTAAACATAGTGGTGAAACTGCATCTGGGTATCTACTTGAGTAGGGTAGCAATGAGCTAGCAGAGGATAAACCTATATTGCCAGAGACATTTTCTCATTTCTAGTAGCCTCTTTGCAATCCAGTCACACCTATATGAGAAACATATTTCTGTATTTATCCACCACTAATCCATAATTCTTCATGAACTGAACTATCATTAAATTTAGTCATCCCTGTTGTCATATGGATAAAAGAAAGATTTGTTCCATGTGTGTGCATAAAGCCAATGTTTATTTACTCGCATCACGTACTGAACTATTTAATATTTGTCAGCTAATAGAAAAGTTGTCAACCTGCTATTCAAGTGAATGCTGTGGTGTACCTACTCTTTCAAAGATTATTTATAAGGCAGGGTATTCACAGGAATGCAAATTGCAAGATGTTTGACATACATTGATCCAACACAGATGTATTAAACCCCTCCCCTCTCTCCTGGCACTGACATTTTTCAGTGTAAGATTTCCTCCTGACACAACCAGTAGCCATTACACTTGGCACTGCGTTGCCCTGGAATATTATGGACATTGATCTATTTTGTCCATCCCAAGGGAAACCAGAAGACTGCAGGGCTACAGTGCACCTCTGTGGGGAGAAAAACACTAAAAGCTCTTCAGTACAGAGGACAGGAGCACACTGGTACACTCAAACAACCAGCAGCAAAAGCCAAACAGACACAAATGTAAAATAAACAGAAATTCATAAACCTGAAAGCGTCACGAATCTTTGGAATCATGTCTAGAAGGAAGGAAGGGATTTTCCATCTCTTAATGCTTTCATGTCAAAATCAGGAGTCTTTGTGGAATCGAAAAGTAGTTCCTGGCAAAGTCCACCTGAGTATCTTAACTACCTCTGAGCTCCAAAACCTGCTTCCACACAGAGTCATCACTTAAAATCCAAAGCCAAAATATAAGCTTTAGTGCTCAGATAACCTTGTGCCAGTGCTCATAGCCACCTCCCTGGTCACCCACAAAGTGTGCTTCAGTTTATAAGATTTAGAGGTTCACTGATGCTAGCACTTCAACAGGAGGAATCAGTTTAATTTAGGCTACAGAAGGTTCCCTCTACTTCCCCCTGACAACTACTTTACGTGAACGAAATCCCCACCAATCTCCCAAATTGCTCGTACCTCACCAGGAAGACCAAATTCAAGTCAAGTTAGCTCTCCACACATACCAGAGCACTCCACTATCTTCTGTAAATTCACACAGATATCACCAATGCTTATTAGACAGTCACCTCACCACATGTGGATGGGCAGAACTCACATAACTTGCTTCCACCTGCACAAGCCCTATCACCTGCACAGAGGGTCAGTAGCACTTACATGCTACACTTGAGAATGGTGTGTGGTAGCCATGTAGAGAAGTTTGATTTCCTGTTACTAAAACCCAACACACACAATAAGCAGTAAGGTTGCTGGGCAGATGGACACCTCTTATAGAGCTTCCCCTCCTAACAGCCCTCTCCATGGCAGGGCTTGTGGACTACATGAACTTGAAAGATCTCTTCTAACCCCAACAACGCTGTGATTTCCCTCAGGAAAGGCAATAAGGGGAGAGAAAATACAGGTCTGATAAAAGCCAAGAAGGTACTGTAATGCCAAGAATTATCACACAAACCAACAGATTAAACAGTCAACAGCTACATCCCTATCCATGTTTTACCTGCTGCTTTGCAGCATTGTTTCCTTCCCCCCCAAGACCCTTTCATCCTGTGATACATTCATGATGGTCCTATTCTTAGACACTGGGCTCAAAACCTCACTGCTTTGTATGGACTGAATTGATCCTTGTAAAGAATTCTTTGAAAACTACTATTAGGATGATGTATGGCCTAATTTTTGTTGTCATAGTATTTAGAGTCAGACTTATGACTTGGGAAACAATCTCCCACTGACTTGAAATGCAGGGAAAGGTTTTTTGTGCTGTAAGAGAAGGCTTTCTGGCTGGAAAGTCATATTTTAAAGTTTACAGCTCCTGCTTCTGGCTCAGCACTGCTACAGCAGCAAGGAGAGGAGAGGCAGCCAGGCAGGGCTGTGCAGAGCTCTGACTGAGCCCCTCCAGATCACCGGTGTAGTTGCTTCCCTGGAGGAATCCAGCAGCAGTTTATTACCATAAATACCACGCTGCCATTCAAGTTCTTCTGTGGTTTTAAAAGCAGCATGTTTTCATTAAGATAGAAATTTCTATGAGGAATTAAGTGCATTTTAACAGAGGCAGTGAGATGTGATGCAAGAACGCCGTGCTGGCTTTTATGGCTGGCAATAGTCACCATTGCTGTCAGCCCTTTGTGTTGCCTTCCATCAAGTTTAATGTGCATAACCTTGGTGGCAGCACCTCATCTCACACTCTCTGGCCTTGGGGTCGTATAAACAAATAAATCAAACTAAAGCCAAATCCCAAAACAAGAAGGGAGAACCT